>NW_027189136.1:606817-906817 GCF_040958095.1 Procambarus clarkii
ACCGGCTGGTCCCTGCTGCTGGGGGTGCTGGTCTGCGAGCACACGGGCTGTGGTGGCGTCCTGGACATGTGTGGTGGCGTCCTGGACATGTGTGGTGGCGTCCTGGACATGTGTGGTGGCGTCCTGGACATGTGTGGTGGCTGGCGTCGGCTTCACTACTCCAGCAGCACGCTACTCAGTGTTCCACACACTCATGTGGGATCTTACGTCACTCATTATCTCCACCTGTTTGTGGAATATATTTAGTCATTTTCACCAGCAGGTTATGACAGCGTATATGTGACTATTTTCGTTGTGTTACCATACCAGCGCCGCTTGTGTGGTTGTGGTGTGTTTTTGGTCGTCACGGGGCGCGGGGAACCAGCAACCATGAGAACATAAAAGACGCTACCTATGGCTACCATGATGTAGTGAACAAAATATTAAGAATGTTGTATAAAGAAGTTCACATTTGTTCTGTTGGAATTATAAAGAACATAACAAATCTGAAACATAGTGACCAGAAACCTAATGTGACCTTAGTAAGCATTCGTAGGCCTAACATCTATGGTCTTAGGCCTAATTTCAGGATGTGTATATTCTTTACCAGACTTGGAAAAATTTTGGTTTAGGTTCTTGTCTTGTGCGTCAGTTCCTCTACAAAATTATCAATACAGACTATATGTACATTTTGTGGGAGGAAAAGAATATATGTTGTTGTTGTACATTCCGTCCACAGTACCACCGTAGCTGTGGGTACTGTAATTGCTGGATGACAGGTTGTCATTCGTGGCTGACAGGTCGTCATTTGTGGATGAGATGTTGGCATTTGAAGATCATTTATACTTTTTTAGCGAGTTATCTTTTTTAACACATAAAAATGAAGGCAACTGCAGAAATTCTATTGGCCCATACGAGGCAGTTTCTATTTATATCCACCGAATCTCATTCATATATATATCTAGCCTACGCTTGAAACAATCAAGGGATCCTATTTCTATTGTGTTACGTGGTATATGGTTCCACAAATCAACAACCCTGTTACTGAACCAATATTTACGCAAATCTTTCCTAAATCTAAACTCATCCAATTTGTACCCATTGTTTCGTAGATATAAATACTTCTTGTGTTTGTCCTGTGTTGATAATTTTAATTCCCTATTAATATCCTCTTTGTTATATGTCCATTCATCCACTGGTACACTCTATCATGTCACCCCTAATTCTTAGCCTTTCTAGAGCATGTAATTTAACCTTTGTCAATCTTGCTTCATATGACAGGTTTCAAATTTGGGGGATTAACTTTGTCATCCTGTGCGGGACGTATTCTAGTGAATTTATAACCATTCTATAGTACGGCGACCAAAACTGAACTGCATAATCTAAATGGGGCCTAACCAGAGAAAGATATAGCTGAAGAACCCCACCAGGTGTCTTGTTACTAACGCTTCGATTGATAAATTACAATCTGACACATATATGTGACACAAATATTCCATTAAATATTATTGTGGGCACCATTAGTTAGGAAATAAAGTTAGCTAGATGAGGAAGTTGTGGAACCCACCCCAATCCACTATTTTACAGAATATATAATGGTATAATAGGAGGTGAGTAGTAGTTTGGGTGTCATTGATTATACAACCTTCAGGTTGAAAAGTTGGGGTCCAGGAGATGAAGCACGATCCCGCAGGCACAAATTGGTGGGTAAATATAGCCGTCTACAAATAGGTCAGTAAACGCACACACGCCCGAAGGGAGCCCAGAGGTAATTACCGCCCCGTACATGTAAGTGTCAGGCCGTGTACACCAGTGTTCCCTCACACGTCCGTGTACACCAGTGTTCCCTCACACGACCGTGTACACCAGTGTCCCCTCACACGTCCGTGTACACCAGTGTTCCCTCACACGGCCGTGTACACCAGTGTCCCCTCACACGGCCGTGTACACCAGTGTCCCCTCACACGGCCGTGTACACCAGTGTTCCCTCACACGACCGTGTACACCAGTGTTCCCTCACACGGCCGTGTACACCAGTGTTCCCTCACACGACCGTGTACACCAGTGTTCCCTCACACGGCCGTGTACACCAGTGTTCCCTCTCACGGCCGTGTACACCAGTGTTCCCTCACACGACCGTGTACACCAGTGTCCCCTCACACGACCGTGTACACCAGTGTCCCCTCACACGGCCGTGTACACCAGTGTCCCCTCACACGGCCGTGTACACCAGTGTTCCCTCACACGGCCGTGTACACCAGTGTTCCCTCACACGTCCGTGTACACCAGTGTTCCCTCACACGGCCGTGTACACCAGTGTTCCCTCACACGTCCGTGTACACCAGTGTTCCCTCACACGGCCGTGTACACCAGTGTTCCCTCACACGACCGTGTACACCAGTGTCCCCTCACACGTCCGTGTACACCAGTGTTCCCTCACACGGCCGTGTACACCAGTGTTCCCTCACACGGCCGTGTACACCAGTGTCCCCTCACACGGCCGTGTACACCAGTGTTCCCTCACACGGCCGTGTACACCAGTGTTCCCTCACACGGCCGTGTACACCAGTGTTCCCTCACACGGCCGTGTACACCAGTTTCCCCTCACACGTCCGTGTACACCAGTGTTCTCTCACACGGCCGTGTACACCAGTGTTCCCTCACACGGCCGTGTACACCAGTGTTCCCTCACACGGCCGTGTACACCAGTGTCCCCTCACACGTCCGTGTACACCAGTGTCCCCTCACACGGCCGTGTACACAAGTGTCCCCTCACACGGCCGTGTACACCAGTGTCCCCTCACACGGCCGTGTACACCAGTGTCCCCTCACACGGCCGTGTACACCAGTGTCCCCTCACACGGCCGTGTACACCAGTGTTCCCTCACACGGCCGTGTACACCAGGGCCAGCGTGGCTCTGAATGACACTGCGGCACTGCCAGCATTAATGATTATAACAACAGTGATACACAACCCTTCACAACACTATAACAACAGTGATACACAACCCTTCACAACACTATAGCAACAGTGATACACAACCCTTCACAACACTATAACAACAGTGATACACAACCCTTCACAACACTATAGCAACAGTGATACACAACCCTTCACAACACTATAATAACAGTGATACACAACCCTTCACAACACTATAATAACAGTGATACACAACCCTTCACAACACTATAGCAACAGTGATATACAACCCTTCACAACACTATAGCAACAGTGATACACAACCCTTCACAACACTATAATAACAGTGATACACAACCCTTCACAACACTAGAGCAACAGTGATACACAACCCTTCACAACACTATAACAACAGTGATACACAACCCTTCACAACACTATAGTAATAGACGAATGTATTCTAGGAAGGTAAAGCCGCCATACATCATAAGTCTTCAGTCGTGGTATGGCCGTTGGCAATACCACGTTGAGAACACCGCTTCTCGTCCGATCAGCGAAGTTAAGCAACGTTGGGTTTGGTTAGTACTTGGATGGGTGACCGCCTGGGTACACCAAATGCTGTTGGCATTAATGTTTAGGAGGCCTGGTCGACGACCGGGCCGCGGGGACGCTAAGCCCCGGAAGCACCTCAAGGTAACCTCAAGGTGGCCAGAATAATTAGGACAACTTAGAGCCACTAGCAGGACACAGAGACATGGAGACCAAAACTGACTGAAGCAGCAACGAAAACTTTCTCCGCCAACATGTCAGGGCAGGTTACATGTAAATCCTCCTCCCTCTCATTCATGGGCCTACCCAATCTTCCTCCCTCTCATCCATGTGCCTACCCAATCTTCCTCCCTCTCATCCAAGTGCCTACCCAATCCTCCTCCCTCTCATCCATGTGCCTACCCAATCTTCCTTCCTCTCATCCGTGTGCCTACCCAATCCTCCTCCCTCTCATCCAAGTGCATACCCAATCTTCCTCCCTCTCATCCATGTGCCTACCCAATCTTCCTCCCTCTCATCCATGTGTCTACCCAATCTTCCTCCCTCTCATCCATGTGTCTACCCAATCTTCCTCTCATCCATGTGCCTACCCAATCTTCCTTCCTCTCATCCGTGTGCCTACCCAATCCTCCTCTCTTTCATCCATGTGCCTACCCAATCCTCCTCCCTCTCATCCATGTGCCTACCCAATCCTCCTCCCTCTCATCCATGTGCCTACCCAATCCTTCTCCATCTCATCCATAATGAGAAAATCAGAATGAAGGTAACTGCAGAAGGCCTAATGGCCCATATGAGGCAGCTCGAAGGCACCCAGTCTCATTTATATATGTCTATATAGTCTATATAGACATATATATTCATATATAGTCTATATAACCTAACTGCTATTTTCCTGTGGATTCCTTTTGGGATATTTAACCTTTCTAATTTGGTTGCCTGAAGATACCATGTTGCAGAGGGCGAACCTTCAGCTATTCTCTGGTGTAGGTAGGCTTTGTTGAGGTGTGAGAGTTTTTTGGTGATGATGTTTTTTATGTTCTCTAGGCTGGTGTTACGGACCCGAGTCCAGCGTCGGAGCACGGAGCAGTGACGACAACGCCATCTGTGAGTCCGCTCCCGAAACCCACTCCAAATGGACGACGCCATCTAGTGGTGACAGGATAGGCCAGCAATAAGTGTTGGATTCCTGTCCTAGTCAGCTCGTGACATAGCCGCTGCTGACCTCTGGTGAGGTGGCGCTTGGACGGTGAACGCCACAAATGGAGTGAAGAGGTGGACGTTTCTGTCTAAGCTAGTAAGTGATGTTTCCTAGTGGCCCCAGGTAGTATCCCCAGTACTGATGACGTGTCTGGTTTCAGAGTCGACCTGGGACTGTTGATGGATCAGTCTACCCAAGGCAGCCAAGGTCTCTTCACCAGTCTGCTTTGAAGAAGCTGTGAGTCACCCCCCGGATGAACTCTGTTGAGAGTATAATAGCCTGCCTGAGGAGTGGCAGTGTTGGGAATCGCCTTATCCGGGGTTGGCTGGTGGAGGAGACCACCCACTGGAGTGCTGTATGAGGAGAGTGACCAGCGAGTCACACGAGGTTCCTGGCTAGGGCTCGCAACCCTAAGTATTGGTCGTGGAGCAGTACCGATCAGCTCCGCCTATACAGCGGAGCTGATCGGTACCTGCCAGCTACAGGCTGGATTGTGGTTGAAGGCTTCCACGACGAAGCACCCAATGGGACTGTAATTTGGCTGGCCTGTGGCCAGGGTAGATTCGGAGTAGTCGGCGTGGATTCATCGTGGGCCACGGAAGAAGGAACCAGGGCTACCCAGAGTGAGCGTCGTTGAGCATCCAATGTCTTTGGAGGAAGACGCAACTGTATATATTTTTGTGTAGTAATAATCCCCGCGTGCGACTGTTATTTATTTATATATGGTGGTGGAAAATATATCAGAAAACTGGAATACTTGTATCCCTCCCCCTTTAATTTAACTTGCATTACGGAACACACCCCTTGAAAGCCTCTACTAACTTGGGGCCGGATTCCCAAACTCTACTACCATCAGAGAAGAACCCGGTTGCGTCCCAGTAGGGCCGTAACAGCTGGGTTGAATTGTTTTATGTATCACTGGATGACGAATTGCCAATTTAGCAATTTCATCAGCTTTCTCATTTAATGGGATTCCAACATGGGATGGGATCCAGTTTAAGGTTATGTTGAGTCCTTTGCCTTTAGCGACTGCTCCAAGACACAAAATGGATGTAATTATTTCCCAGTTATCCTTCCACTGTTTTTGTCCTAGTATTTGAAGTGCAGCTTTTGAGTCTGTGTGTATGATTGCATTTTGAGTGTTTTGTGCAATCACATATGCGAATGCCTGTTGTATGGCAAACAGCTCAGTTTGGGTTGATGATACTAGTCCTCCCAGTCTCCAATATGCCTGTACGCTCGTCGTGCAAAGAGCAGCGCCAGCACTCTCATTTTCTGTGTCAACCGATCCGTCTGTGAAGATGTGGGTGGCTCCAGCTACTGCAATGCTATACATTTGCTTTTCTATTATGCACCTTAGGATTGTTGGATCATAGGCAGCCTTTTTCATTGGGAGACTTTCTATTACTTTTTTGAAAGTAGGCTCTTCCCACGGTGCGGAAGGAGTGTAATTTGGGTGTGGTTGATCACCCTCTCGATCAAGAATCATGCTTTTTAAATGTAATCTGTTTATGACTTTTCCTGCTCTTGCAGCCCAAGAGTTTCCATTGTTTTGGCCTAGTCCAACCACCAAGGCCTCCTGTACTGGGATTGGATCAGAAGAAATAATTATCTTACTGATAATTGTAGCTGTCCTATGTGATATTCTTTCTTGTAGAGAGGGCAAACCCGTCTCCAGTCTAAGAGTTTCAAGCCTGGTCCATATGGGGGATCCCGGTGTGGCTCTCATAGCATTGTTTTGGGCAACTTCAAGCTTTTTCCACTGTTGGTGTGATAGATTTGTGAGTGCAGGTGCGGCATAACCGATCACTGATCTGACTGCCTGTACATAGTATGTGCAAAGGAATTGCAGATTGGCTCCTCCAGAGAGGGAGGTTAGCGACCTGAGGATTGCCGTCCGGGCCGCAGTTTGCTTTCTCAAGTAAGTGACCTCAGCATTAAAATTCATGTGTGTGTCCTGGATTATTCCTAGATACTGATAAGTGTCCACCCATTCAATTGGTTGACCCTGTACTGTGAGTTGGATGTTGGGCTTCGCTATTTTTATGGGCATGGCCTTTGACTTTGAGGGGTTGAGTTTGATCCCAATCTGTTTTGCCTCTTTACTGATACAGTCTAAGCATTTGGGTGCAAGGCGCGCCGCATCCCTTCCTTTTATGATGATGACAAAATCGTCCGCGTAGTTTAGCAGCCTGCAGTGATGTGGGAGTTTCAACCTCATTATTCTTTCCATTAAACAGTTGAAGAGAAGAGGGCTAAGAATACCTCCTTGCAGTGTACCATTTTCATGTCTTTTGTACTCAGAGACTGTGCCATGAAGTTTTACTCTTGCTTCTCTGTTTATGAGACAGTTTTTGGTCCAGGAGAGCAGGTTGCCTCTGACCTCTTTGTCAATGAGGCAGTAGAGAATAGCTGGGGCGCTAGCCAGTTCAAAGGCTTTTTCGAGGTCCAGGAATATCAGCATTCCTGGTCTGTCATTCAAGTGGGCTAACAGAGTTGTAATACATTCCACTGTGCCAACCCCTCTTCTATAGGCATACATATCATGGTGCAGTTTAGGCATTTTCCACTCCAGTCTGTTGAGTGCCATTCTGTCAGCCGTCTTGGCTGCACAGCTTTGGAGACAGATGGGCCTGGGATTAGCTGGATCTTTGGGTTTTGGGATCGGCACTATGTCTGCTCTATTCTAAGCTGAAGGTCTAGTTTGAGAAGTCCAGGCTAAATTAATTAACCTTAGGTATGCAGCGTCTCCCTCTGGGCCGAGGTTTCTAATCATTTTATAGGTTATTTTGTCGGCTCCAGGGGATGTATCCTTGGAGTTTTTCTTAGCCCGATTGAGCTCATCCAGTGTGAAGGGGGCATTAGTGTCAGAGACTTCTTCACATGCTGTGCCACCTTTCTTCCTCTAGTCCGGTCTGTACTGCTAATACATCTGGTGGAAGTTGATTGCTGGCTGCTCTCTCTGCAAACCTGGTTGCCAGTAGTTCGGCTTCCTGTTGAGGATCCTTGGGGTGTGGGGCTTTAGGTGTTTTATTCCCTTTGGCCCGGTGGATTTGCTGCCACATCTCTCCGATAGAGGTGTGTTTATTCAGGTGTGAACACCATTCCAGCCACTTTTGTTCTTTTATTAGTCTGGTCTCTCGATGCACATGTTCCTTGACCTCACAAAGTAAGGTCTTGTTGCGGTCACTTGGCTGCTTTTTGTATATCTTTCTTGTTCTTTTGAGTCTATGGTTGAGTTCTTTGACATGTTCGCAATAGTACCAATGATCTTTATGGTGTCCGGTGGACTGTTTTTCAGTGGGATTGAGTGGTTGGCTGCACTCTGAATCGCTTTGACAAATTCTTGTTCTGCCTGATTAATGTCTTCAGGAAGATCATAGTTTCTATGCCACTCTGAAATGAGGTTTTGAAATCAGTCCCAGTTTGCTAAAGCAAAGTTGCAGGCTTCAGATGGAGGCGGAGGTGGGGTGGGTAGGTCTAACTTTAGATCAATTTGGACCCATAGTGGTCGCTTGTGAGTGTGGGCTCAACTGACCATGTTGCTGCATCTCTTAGGGAGGCTGAAACGAAGGTTAGGTCTAATCTGCCTCCTTGGATGTGGGTAGGTTCATTCTTGTTTAGGATTTGTATTTCTGGAAGCTGGTCCAGTAGATGTGCAATGTGAGTGCCGGCCTCATTTGTTGTGTACGAGCCCAGTGCCAATCGATGATGGGCATTAAAATCTCCACAAATGATTGTGTTTGTTGTTGTCGCGTGTCGAAATAACACAGAGAGATCCATTTCGGCTTGTGGAGACCTGTACACATTGAACACTTCAAGTTTGTCGTGTCTTAGCTCAATGGTGACTCCCATTACCTCTGTCCCTGCTCCACAATTGGGTGGGCTGGTTATGGACTTGGAGATCAGGTCACATTTTACATAGATTGCACATCCCCTGGATTGCCCATTGATCCATGGAAGGAAGAAGCCTCGATAGCCTGAGATTTTAGGTTCTAATCCGGCTCGAAGCAAGCTCTCCTGTAGTATCAGGATGTCTATGCCCTTGGTTGCTGCTATGCATTGCAAGTGTTGCAATTTAGTGCGCAGTCCTTGCACATTCCATTGCAGGATCTTTAGACCTCTAGGTTCTTGGAATTTGCTGATAATTCCGTGGTATCCATGGAGTCTGATGAACACGCCATAGAAGTTGCAATTGGTGTACAGGTTCTTAGTGGACCTAGAATTGACTCATCAATGTTGCTTTCCGACGAGCTGGACTCTATCGGATTTTGAGGGGCGTGTCTCCTGCCCTGCTGTCTTGAAGGTGAGGATATTACATTTTCGAATTTCTTGAGCTTGTGCTCAATTGTCTTCCGAGTCTCTGTGGTTTGCTTGATACCATGTGATGACAGCAGACTTTCGATCAATTAGGTGACCAAATTTTTGAGCATTGGCCAGAGAGCGTCCAGTTTTGTGGGAGCACTATTTAATGCTGTGCAGGTTTGGGGCCTAGTAGCTTTTAGACCCTTCTCGGTGGTAACTTTGACACTGAAATTGTTACTATTATGGTAATGCAGTGTGCACACTGGGGTAACGCTCCCAGTGTGCTTACTGGATGAAATGGGAGGCCGACTGCTTTGAACATGATTCTTGTGTTCTCCATCTTTCTTTTTGTCCTGTACTGTCTTCTCACCCTTCACCATGGCCGATGGTAAAGGGCCGTGTGCCCCCTCTACCTGAATGGGTAGACCCCTCGCGGTTTTAGTGGGCATGGGAGCTGGTATTAGTTTTGGTGGCGGCTTCGGCTCTGCTGTAGGCGTGGTGAGGTTCGTTTGAAGCCTTTTGAGCCTTTCAGGGCTTTTCAAGTTCCAGGCGTGATGTGCCTTGGAGCAATTTGGGCACTTTACCTGAACAGGGTGGTTTGCCTTGTATTTATCAATGCATATTTTTGTGTTGTAACACTGTAAAAGGTGTTTGGTTTAGTTGTATTTAAAATACATAGAGACTCAGGAGTCACAGACAGGGATTTGAGAAGGCGCCAGTTTGTCCACCGGAAAGTCAAACCTCTAAGCGTTAATGACCTCAAGTGACCTGAGGTCAGATCATGCGAATTTCACCTTGCTTCTGCTAATCTTATAATTGGAGCCTGGTAGCCTTCAAACATGCCGACGTTTAAGGAGTGGCTTGGTAGAGTGCCTGCGGCTATCTACTTGTGGGCAGAGTTAGTTACTAGGTTCCCCAATATATACTCGGAGAACTATCGATTCGAGAGCGTTAACGAGACAGAGAAGAACAGCAGCCAGCAGAGGAGAGAAGACGGCCTAGCAGGGAGGCTGTCGGCCGGCAGGGCGGGACAGTCTCTGTCAACTACAGACCCCCCCCCCCCCCCCTCTCAATCCAGCTATAGGCAGACACTTGGTGAGTTGAGCATTAAGGTGACTTGGTCGTGTTTACATATGTTGTGTGATGATCAGGGGCAGTCAAGTTGTAGGGTTCTCAAATTCCTGGGTGATGACTCATTTTGCATATTAAACTGGAACATTTGAATTGCTTAAATTATGATAGTTATCATGTGAAATATAATTGAATTTATTATTTAAATTGCCTTTACTTGGTTCCCTAGAGTTTTTGAGTTGAGGTGAGAAAACCTCTGTGGTTACTGGTTTCATGATATTAATGAGTACATGTTTGGAGTTGATACATGGTAATAACATCTTTTGAGAATATTGTGATACAGACAAGTTCCATTCCTTGTCTTGTATGTAATGATCATGAATGGATGGTGGCAGCATTTCGTCTTCTACTATCTACTCTTCTACTTCTACTATCTACTCTTCTACTTCTACCTATCTATTCCTCTCCCTCCACCCCTCTCCGTACTTTCCCTTTCAGCTAATGACCCTCCTCGCTCCTCCCACCTCTCTACCTCTCCCACCCCAAACCCTCACTAATTACTTCACTATTCTTCTCTTTCCTTTCGTGTCTCTTATACGTTTGTGACAGTGAAATGTATTCTAGAGTTCTCTCTAGAGTTTCGGGTTCCATGATGAGGTTGCCGTAGGAACTCTGGAGGTGCTCTAGAATAGTTAGCTAACTGGGGACGGGATAACGGACTAGAGAGAGCTGTTTCCCCTGGCCTCGTTAGTTAACTGAGGGGTGGAATAATGGACAAGAGAGAGCTATTTCCCCCACCCCCCGTTACAGTGTCTGGCTGCAGACTCCGCACCTCACTGGGCGTTGGCAGCCATCTTTGAGATGCCCAAATCTCTGACATCTAAAGCATCTTAGGGGTTCTGGGGTGTAAGGCCTGTGTTGGAACACGCCCCAGATTCCAAGGTCAAGTTTCTCCCGGATCCGTCCTCTTACTCTGAGAAGGACTTGTCGGGTTTCCTGTTTTGTGGGAAAACAAAAACAGCGGGTTTCCTCTCCCAGCGCCTCAGACTAAATCTACACTGCCATTCTTCAAGGTGCAGCACACCGAAGGTAAGTCTTCCTACGCTACTGTAGTTGCCTCGAAAAAGAGTACCCCCAGCGCCAGATCAGAGCAAAACCAAATCTCAGAGGAGAATATATTCTGAGGCCTATAGACGAGTCGGCCGCTATGATTCTGAAAAATTACACAAAATGTGAGGAACTGAAACCAGAGGATAAAATACGAAAAATCATTGTCCTCCACTATCCCTTGCATATGGCCCTTGGCCATCTCGAAAAGCTGAACTATGTGGTGTCAGCAGAGAGATGCCAAGTACGAACCACAAAACAGGAAACCCGACAAGTCCTTCTCAGAGTAAGAGGACGGATCCGGGAGAAACTTGACCTTGGAATCTGGGGCGTGTTCCAACACAGGCCTTACACCCCAGAACCCCTAAGATGCTTTAGATGTCAGAGATTTGGGCATCTCAAAGATGGCTGCCAACGCCCAGTGAGGTGCGGAGTCTGCAGCCAGACACTGTAACGGGGGGTGGGGGAAATAGCTCTCTCTTGTCCATTATTCCACCCCTCAGTTAACTAACGAGGCCAGGGGAAACAGCTCTCTCTAGTCCGTTATCCCGTCCCCAGTTAGCTAACTATTCTAGAGCACCTCCAGAGTTCCTACGGCAACCTCATCATGGAACCCGAAACTCTAGAGAGAACTCTAGAATACATTTCACTGTCACAAACGTATAAGAGACACGAAAGGAAAGAGAAGAATAGTGAAGTAATTAGTGAGGGTTTGGGGTGGGAGAGGTAGAGAGGTGGGAGGAGCGAGGAGGGTCATTAGCTGAAAGGGAAAGTACGGAGAGGGGTGGAGGGAGAGGAATAGATAGGTAGAAGTAGAAGAGTAGATAGTAGAAGTAGAAGAGTAGATAGTAGAAGACGAAATGCTGCCACCATCCATTCATGATCATTACATACAAGACAAGGAATGGAACTTGTCTGTATCACAATATTCTCAAAAGATGTTATTACCATGTATCAACTCCAAACATGTACTCATTAATATCATGAAACCAGTAACCACAGAGGCTTTCTCACCTCAACTCAAAAACTCTAGGGAACCAAGTAAAGGCAATTTAAATAATAAATTCAATTATATTTCACATGATAACTATCATAATTTAAGCAATTCAAATGTTCCAGTTTAATATGCAAAATGAGTCATCACCCAGGAATTTGAGAACCCTACAACTTGACTGCCCCTGATCATCACACAACATATGTAAACACGACCAAGTCACCTTAATGCTCAACTCACCAAGTGTCTGCCTATAGCTGGATTGAGAGGGGGGGGGGGGGGGGTCTGTAGTTGACAGAGACTGTCCCGCCCTGCCGGCCGACAGCCTCCCTGCTAGGCCGTCTTCTCTCCTCTGCTGGCTGCTGTTCTTCTCTGTCTCGTTAACGCTCTCGAATCGATAGTTCTCCGAGTATATATTGGGGAACCTAGTAACTAACTCTGCCCACAAGTAGATAGCCGCAGGCACTCTACCAAGCCACTCCTTAAACGTCGGCATGTTTGAAGGCTACCAGGCTCCAATTATAAGATTAGCAGAAGCAAGGTGAAATTCGCATGATCTGACCTCAGGTCACTTGAGGTCATTAACGCTTAGAGGTTTGACTTTCCGGTGGACAAACTGGCGCCTTCTCAAATCCCTGTCTGTGACTCCTGAGTCTCTATGTATTTTAAATACAACTAAACCAAACACCTTTTACAGTGTTACAACACAAAAATATGCATTGATAAATACAAGGCAAACCACCCTGTTCAGGTAAAGTGCCCAAATTGCTCCAAGGCACATCACGCCTGGAACTTGAAAAGCCCTGAAAGGCTCAAAAGGCTTCAAACGAACCTCACCACGCCTACAGCAGAGCCGAAGCCGCCACCAAAACTAATACCAGCTCCCATGCCCACTAAAACCGCGAGGGGTCTACCCATTCAGGTAGAGGGGGCACACGGCCCTTTACCATCGGCCATGGTGAAGGGTGAGAAGACAGTACAGGACAAAAAGAAAGATGGAGAACACAAGAATCATGTTCAAAGCAGTCGGCCTCCCATTTCATCCAGTAAGCACACTGGGAGCGTTACCCCAGTGTGCACACTGCATTACCATAATAGTAACAATTTCAGTGTCAAAGTTACCACCGAGAAGGGTCTAAAAGCTACTAGGCCCCAAACCTGCACAGCATTAAATAGTGCTCCCACAAAACTGGACGCTCTCTGGCCAATGCTCAAAAATTTGGTCACCTAATTGATCGAAAGTCTGCTGTCATCACATGGTATCAAGCAAACCACAGAGACTCGGAAGACAATTGAGCACAAGCTCAAGAAATTCGAAAATGTAATATCCTCACCTTCAAGACAGCAGGGCAGGAGACACGCCCCTCAAAATCCGATAGAGTCCAGCTCGTCGGAAAGCAACATTGATGAGTCAATTCTAGGTCCACTAAGAACCTGTACACCAATTGCAACTTCTATGGCGTGTTCATCAGACTCCATGGATACCACGGAATTATCAGCAAATTCCAAGAACCTAGAGGTCTAAAGATCCTGCAATGGAATGTGCAAGGACTGCGCACTAAATTGCAACACTTGCAATGCATAGCAGCAACCAAGGGCATAGACATCCTGATACTACAGGAGAGCTTGCTTCGAGCCGGATTAGAACCTAAAATCTCAGGCTATCGAGGCTTCTTCCTTCCATGGATCAATGGGCAATCCAGGGGATGTGCAATCTATGTAAAATGTGACCTGATCTCCAAGTCCATAACCAGCCCACCCAATTGTGGAGCAGGGACAGAGGTAATGGGAGTCACCATTGAGCTAAGACACGACAAACTTGAAGTGTTCAATGTGTACAGGTCTCCACAAGCCGAAATGGATCTCTCTGTGTTATTTCGACACGCGACAACAACAAACACAATCATTTGTGGAGATTTTAATGCCCATCATCGATTGGCACTGGGCTCGTACACAACAAATGAGGCCGGCACTCACATTGCACATCTACTGGACCAGCTTCCAGAAATACAAATCCTAAACAAGAATGAACCTACCCACATCCAAGGAGGCAGATTAGACCTAACCTTCGTTTCAGCCTCCCTAAGAGATGCAGCAACATGGTCAGTTGAGCCCACACTCACAAGCGACCACTATGGGTCCAAATTGATCTAAAGTTAGACCTACCCACCCCACCTCCGCCTCCATCTGAAGCCTGCAACTTTGCTTTAGCAAACTGGGACTGATTTCAAAACCTCATTTCAGAGTGGCATAGAAACTATGATCTTCCTGAAGACATTAATCAGGCAGAACAAGAATTTGTCAAAGCGATTCAGAGTGCAGCCAACCACTCAATCCCACTGAAAAACAGTCCACCGGACACCATAAAGATCATTGGTACTATTGCGAACATGTCAAAGAACTCAACCATAGACTCAAAAGAACAAGAAAGATATACAAAAAGCAGCCAAGTGACCGCAACAAGACCTTACTTTGTGAGGTCAAGGAACATGTGCATCGAGAGACCAGACTAATAAAAGAACAAAAGTGGCTGGAATGGTGTTCACACCTGAATAAACACACCTCTATCGGAGAGATGTGGCAGCAAATCCACCGGGCCAAAGGGAATAAAACACCTAAAGCCCCACACCCCAAGGATCCTCAACAGGAAGCCGAACTACTGGCAACCAGGTTTGCAGAGAGAGCAGCCAGCAATCAACTTCCACCAGATGTATTAGCAGTACAGACCGGACTAGAGGAAGAAAGGTGGCACAGCATGTGAAGAAGTCTCTGACACTAATGCCCCCTTCACACTGGATGAGCTCAATCGGGCTAAGAAAAACTCCAAGGATACATCCCCTGGAGCCGACAAAATAACCTATAAAATGATTAGAAACCTCGGCCCAGAGGGAGACGCTGCATACCTAAGGTTAATTAATTTAGCCTGGACTTCTCAAACTAGACCTTCAGCTTAGAATAGAGCAGACATAGTGCCGATCCCAAAACCCAAAGATCCAGCTAATCCCAGGCCCATCTGTCTCCAAAGCTGTGCAGCCAAGACGGCTGACAGAATGGCACTCAACAGACTGGAGTGGAAAATGCCTAAACTGCACCATGATATGTATGCCTATAGAAGAGGGGTTGGCACAGTGGAATGTATTACAACTCTGTTAGCCCACTTGAATGACAGACCAGGAATGCTGATATTCCTGGACCTCGAAAAAGCCTTTGAACTGGCTAGCGCCCCAGCTATTCTCTACTGCCTCATTGACAAAGAGGTCAGAGGCAACCTGCTCTCCTGGACCAAAAACTGTCTCATAAACAGAGAAGCAAGAGTAAAACTTCATGGCACAGTCTCTGAGTACAAAAGACATGAAAATGGTACACTGCAAGGAGGTATTCTTAGCCCTCTTCTCTTCAACTGTTTAATGGAAAGAATAATGAGGTTGAAACTCCCACATCACTGCAGGCTGCTAAACTACGCGGACGATTTTGTCATCATCATAAAAGGAAGGGATGCGGCGCGCCTTGCACCCAAATGCTTAGACTGTATCAGTAAAGAGGCAAAACAGATTGGGATCAAACTCAACCCCTCAAAGTCAAAGGCCATGCCCATAAAAATAGCGAAGCCCAACATCCAACTCACAGTACAGGGTCAACCAATTGAATGGGTGGACACTTATCAGTATCTAGGAATAATCCAGGACACACACATGAATTTTAATGCTGAGGTCACTTACTTGAGAAAGCAAACTGCGGCCCGGACGGCAATCCTCAGGTCGCTAACCTCCCTCTCTGGAGGAGCCAATCTGCAATTCCTTTGCACATACTATGTACAGGCAGTCAGATCAGTGATCGGTTATGCCGCACCTGCACTCACAAATCTATCACACCAACAGTGGAAAAAGCTTGAAGTTGCCCAAAACAATGCTATGAGAGCCACACCGGGATCCCCCATATGGACCAGGCTTGAAACTCTTAGACTGGAGACGGGTTTGCCCTCTCTACAAGAAAGAATATCACATAGGACAGCTACAATTATCAGTAAGATAATTATTTCTTCTGATCCAATCCCAGTACAGGAGGCCTTGGTGGTTGGACTAGGCCAAAACAATGGAAACTCTTGGGCTGCAAGAGCAGGAAAAGTCATAAACAGATTACATTTAAAAAGCATGATTCTTGATCGAGAGGGTGATCAACCACACCCAAATTACACTCCTTCCGCACCGTGGGAAGAGCCTACTTTCAAAAAAGTAATAGAAAGTCTCCCAATGAAAAAGGCTGCCTATGATCCAACAATCCTAAGGTGCATAATAGAAAAGCAAATGTATAGCATTGCAGTAGCTGGAGCCACCCACATCTTCACAGACGGATCGGTTGACACAGAAAATGAGAGTGCTGGCGCTGCTCTTTGCACGACGAGCGTACAGGCATATTGGAGACTGGGAGGACTAGTATCATCAACCCAAACTGAGCTGTTTGCCATACAACAGGCATTCGCATATGTGATTGCACAAAACACTCAAAATGCAATCATACACACAGACTCAAAAGCTGCACTTCAAATACTAGGACAAAAACAGTGGAAGGATAACTGGGAAATAATTACATCCATTTTGTGTCTTGGAGCAGTCGCTAAAGGCAAAGGACTCAACATAACCTTAAACTGGATCCCATCCCATGTTGGAATCCCATTAAATGAGAAAGCTGATGAAATTGCTAAATTGGCAATTCGTCATCCAGTGATACATAAAACAATTCAACCCAGCTGTTACGGCCCTACTGGGACGCAACCGGGTTCTTCTCTGATGGTAGTAGAGTTTGGGAATCCGGCCCCAAGTTAGTAGAGGCTTTCAAGGGGTGTGTTCCGTAATGCAAGTTAAATTAAAGGGGGAGGGATACAAGTATTCCAGTTTTCTGATATATTTTCCACCACCATATATAAATAAATAACAGTCGCACGCGGGGATTATTACTACACAAAAATATATACAGTTGCGTCTTCCTCCAAAGACATTGGATGCTCAACGACGCTCACTCTGGGTAGCCCTGGTTCCTTCTTCCGTGGCCCACGATGAATCCACGCCGACTACTCCGAATCTACCCTGGCCACAGGCCAGCCAAATTACAGTCCCATTGGGTGCTTCGTCGTGGAAGCCTTCAACCACAATCCAGCCTGTAGCTGGCAGGTACCGATCAGCTCCGCTGTATAGGCGGAGCTGATCGGTACTGCTCCACGACCAATACTTAGGGTTGCGAGCCCTAGCCAGGAACCTCGTGTGACTCGCTGGTCACTCTCCTCATACAGCACTCCAGTGGGTGGTCTCCTCCACCAGCCAACCCCGGATAAGGCGATTCCCAACACTGCCACTCCTCAGGCAGGCTATTATACTCTCAACAGAGTTCATCCGGGGGGTGACTCACAGCTTCTTCAAAGCAGACTGGTGAAGAGACCTTGGCTGCCTTGGGTAGACTGATCCATCAACAGTCCCAGGTCGACTCTGAAACCAGACACGTCATCAGTACTGGGGATACTACCTGGGGCCACTAGGAAACATCACTTACTAGCTTAGACAGAAACGTCCACCTCTTCACTCCATTTGTGGCGTTCACCGTCCAAGCGCCACCTCACCAGAGGTCAGCAGCGGCTATGTCACGAGCTGACTAGGACAGGAATCCAACACTTATTGCTGGCCTATCCTGTCACCACTAGATGGCGTCGTCCATTTGGAGTGGGTTTCGGGAGCGGACTCACAGATGGCGTTGTCGTCACTGCTCCGTGCTCCGACGCTGGACTCGGGTCCGTAACACCAGCCTAGAGAACATAAAAAACATCATCACCAAAAAACTCTCACACCTCAACAAAGCCTACCTACACCAGAGAATAGCTGAAGGTTCGCCCTCTGCAACATGGTATCTTCAGGCAACCAAATTAGAAAGGTTAAATATCCCAAAAGGAATCCACAGGAAAATAGCAGTTAGGTTATATAGACTATATATGAATATATATGTCTATATAGACTATATAGACATATATAAATGAGACTGGGTGCCTTCGAGCTGCCTCATATGGGCCATTAGGCCTTCTGCAGTTACCTTCATTCTGATTTTCTCATTATGGATGAGATGGAGAAGGATTGGGTAGGCACATGGATGAGAGGGAGGAGGATTGGGTAGGCACATGGATGAGAGGGAGGAGGATTGGGTAGGCACATGGATGAAAGAGAGGAGGATTGGGTAGGCACACGGATGAGAGGAAGGAAGATTGGGTAGGCACATGGATGAGAGGAAGATTGGGTAGACACATGGATGAGAGGGAGGAAGATTGGGTAGACACATGGATGAGAGGGAGGAAGATTGGGTAGGCACATGGATGAGAGGGAGGAAGATTGGGTATGCACTTGGATGAGAGGGAGGAGGATTGGGTAGGCACACGGATGAGAGGAAGGAAGATTGGGTAGGCACATGGATGAGAGGGAGGAGGATTGGGTAGGCACTTGGATGAGAGGGAGGAAGATTGGGTAGGCACATGGATGAGAGGGAGGAAGATTGGGTAGGCCCATGAATGAGAGGGAGGAGGATTTACATGTAACCTGCCCTGACATGTTGGCGGAGAAAGTTTTCGTTGCTGCTTCAGTCAGTTTTGGTCTCCATGTCTCTGTGTCCTGCTAGTGGCTCTAAGTTGTCCTAATTATTCTGGCCACCTTGAGGTTACCTTGAGGTGCTTCCGGGGCTTAGCGTCCCCGCGGCCCGGTCGTCGACCAGGCCTCCTAAACATTAATGCCAACAGCATTTGGTGTACCCAGGCGGTCACCCATCCAAGTACTAACCAAACCCAACGTTGCTTAACTTCGCTGATCGGACGAGAAGCGGTGTTCTCAACGTGGTATTGCCAACGGCCATACCACGACTGAAGACTTATGATGTATGGCGGCTTTACCTTCCTAGAATACATTCGTCTATTACTATAGTGTTGTGAAGGGTTGTGTATCACTGTTGTTATAGTGTTGTGAAGGGTTGTGTATCACTGTTGCTCTAGTGTTGTGAAGGGTTGTGTATCACTGTTATTATAGTGTTGTGAAGGGTTGTGTATCACTGTTGCTATAGTGTTGTGAAGGGTTGTATATCACTGTTGCTATAGTGTTGTGAAGGGTTGTGTATCACTGTTATTATAGTGTTGTGAAGGGTTGTGTATCACTGTTATTATAGTGTTGTGAAGGGTTGTGTATCACTGTTGCTATAGTGTTGTGAAGGGTTGTGTATCACTGTTGTTATAGTGTTGTGAAGGGTTGTGTATCACTGTTGCTATAGTGTTGTGAAGGGTTGTGTATCACTGTTGTTATAGTGTTGTGAAGGGTTGTGTATCACTGTTGTTATAATCATTAATGCTGGCAGTGCCGCAGTGTCATTCAGAGCCACGCTGGCCCTGGTGTACACGGCCGTGTGAGGGAACACTGGTGTACACGGCCGTGTGAGGGGACACTGGTGTACACGGCCGTGTGAGGGGACACTGGTGTACACGGCCGTGTGAGGGGACACTGGTGTACACGGCCGTGTGAGGGGACACTTGTGTACACGGCCGTGTGAGGGGACACTGGTGTACACGGACGTGTGAGGGGACACTGGTGTACACGGCCGTGTGAGGGAACACTGGTGTACACGGCCGTGTGAGGGAACACTGGTGTACACGGCCGTGTGAGAGAACACTGGTGTACACGGACGTGTGAGGGGAAACTGGTGTACACGGCCGTGTGAGGGAACACTGGTGTACACGGCCGTGTGAGGGAACACTGGTGTACACGGCCGTGTGAGGGAACACTGGTGTACACGGCCGTGTGAGGGGACACTGGTGTACACGGCCGTGTGAGGGAACACTGGTGTACACGGCCGTGTGAGGGAACACTGGTGTACACGGACGTGTGAGGGGACACTGGTGTACACGGTCGTGTGAGGGAACACTGGTGTACACGGCCGTGTGAGGGAACACTGGTGTACACGGACGTGTGAGGGAACACTGGTGTACACGGCCGTGTGAGGGAACACTGGTGTACACGGACGTGTGAGGGAACACTGGTGTACACGGCCGTGTGAGGGAACACTGGTGTACACGGCCGTGTGAGGGGACACTGGTGTACACGGCCGTGTGAGGGGACACTGGTGTACACGGTCGTGTGAGGGGACACTGGTGTACACGGTCGTGTGAGGGAACACTGGTGTACACGGCCGTGAGAGGGAACACTGGTGTACACGGCCGTGTGAGGGAACACTGGTGTACACGGTCGTGTGAGGGAACACTGGTGTACACGGCCGTGTGAGGGAACACTGGTGTACACGGTCGTGTGAGGGAACACTGGTGTACACGGCCGTGTGAGGGGACACTGGTGTACACGGCCGTGTGAGGGGACACTGGTGTACACGGCCGTGTGAGGGAACACTGGTGTACACGGACGTGTGAGGGGACACTGGTGTACACGGTCGTGTGAGGGAACACTGGTGTACACGGACGTGTGAGGGAACACTGGTGTACACGGCCTGACACTTACATGTACGGGGCGGTAATTACCTCTGGGCTCCCTTCGGGCGTGTGTGCGTTTACTGACCTATTTGTAGACGGCTATATTTACCCACCAATTTGTGCCTGCGGGATCGTGCTTCATCTCCTGGACCCCAACTTTTCAACCTGAAGGTTGTATAATCAATGACACCCAAACTACTACTCACCTCCTATTATACCATTATATATTCTGTAAAATAGTGGATTGGGGTGGGTTCCACAACTTCCTCATCTAGCTAACTTTATTTCCTAACTAATGGTGCCCACAATAATATTTAATGGAATATTTGTGTCACATATATGTGTCAGATTGTAATTTATCAATCGAAGCGTTAGTAACAAGACACCTGGTGGGGTTCTTCAGCTATATCTTTCTCTGGTTAGGCCCCATTTAGATTATGCAGTTCAGTTTTGGTCGCCGTACTATAGAATGGTTATAAATTCACTAGAATACGTCCCGCACAGGATGACAAAGTTAATCCCCCAAATTTGAAACCTGTCATATGAAGCAAGATTGACAAAGGTTAAATTACATGCTCTAGAAAGGCTAAGAATTAGGGGTGACATGATAGAGTGTACCAGTGGATGAATGGACATATAACAAAGAGGATATTAATAGGGAATTAAAATTATCAACACAGGACAAACACAAGAAGTATTTATATCTACGAAACAATGGGTACAAATTGGATGAGTTTAGATTTAGGAAAGATTTGCGTAAATATTGGTTCAGTAACAGGGTTGTTGATTTGTGGAACCATATACCACGTAACACAATAGAAATAGGATCCCTTGATTGTTTCAAGCGTAGGCTAGATATATATATGAATGAGATTCGGTGGATATAAATAGAAACTGCCTCGTATGGGCCAATAGAATTTCTGCAGTTGCCTTCATTTTTATGTGTTAAAAAAGATAACTCGCTAAAAAAGTATAAATGATCTTCAAATGCCAACATCTCATCCACAAATGACGACCTGTCAGCCACGAATGACAACCTGTCATCCAGCAATTACAGTACCCACAGCTACGGTGGTACTGTGGACGGAATGTACAACAACAACATATATTCTTTTCCTCCCACAAAATGTACATATAGTCTGTATTGATAATTTTGTAGAGGAACTGACGCACAAGACAAGAACCTAAACCAAAATTTTTCCAAGTCTGGTAAAGAATATACACATCCTGAAATTAGGCCTAAGACCATAGATGTTAGGCCTACGAATGCTTACTAAGGTCACATTAGGTTTCTGGTCACTATGTTTCAGATTTGTTATGTTCTTTATAATTCCAACAGAACAAATGTGAACTTCTTTATACAACATTCTTAATATTTTGTTCACTACATCATGGTAGCCATAGGTAGCGTCTTTTATGTTCTCATGGTTGCTGGTTCCCCGCGCCCCGTGACGACCAAAAACACACCACAACCACACAAGCGGCGCTGGTATGGTAACACAACGAAAATAGTCACATATACGCTGTCATAACCTGCTGGTGAAAATGACTAAATATATTCCACAAACAGGTGGAGATAATGAGTGACGTAAGATCCCACATGAGTGTGTGGAACACTGAGTAGCGTGCTGCTGGAGTAGTGAAGCCGACGCCAGCCACCACACATGTCCAGGACGCCACCACACATGTCCAGGACGCCACCACACATGTCCAGGACGCCACCACACATGTCCAGGACGCCACCACAGCCCGTGTGCTCGCAGACCAGCACCCCCAGCAGGCAGGGACCAGCCGGTGTGGACCTGGGCGGCCCGTCTGCACCTCCACTACCGGCTCAGCGACACCACAGGTAAGCAACTGTAGGCCGAACCCTCATCACGGCCCTTGTGGACTTGTTCATTTTAAGTAACTTATTATTACCCACTGAGCACATGGTCAACAGTGACATTATCCACTGAGCACATTGTCAACAGTGACATTACCCACTGAGCACATGGTCAACAGTGACATTACCCACTGAGCCCATGGTCAACAGTGACATTACCCACTGAGCACATGGTCAACAGTGACATTACCCACTGGGCACATGGTCAACAGTGACATTACCCACTGAGCACATGGTCAACAGTGACATTACCCACTGGGCACATGGTCAACAGTGACATTACCCACTGGGCACATGGTCAACAGTGACATTACCCACTGAGCACATGGTCAACAGTGACATTACCCACTGAGCACATGGTCAACAGTGACATTACCCACTGAGCACATGGTCATCAGTGACACTACCCACTGAGCACATGGTCAACAGTGACATTGAATCATCGTCAACGCTACGCGAGAATGTTTTCCTCACTGGCTAATTGTTATGGCAACTAGCTATTGTTAATGCAGAAATACAGTGATTATTAATAGTCTTATTGGTTACTTGGGATACAAAAAATATAGTGATCAGTTACAGTTTTGTTAGTTACATGTGTAATTGGGAATGTTACTTCCCTGCTTATTGTTGCTTCCTGTAACAACCTGCAGCTGCGTGGAAGACCCCAACGCCAGTCGTGGTCACGTTGCAACAGGTCACGTCGCAACAGGTCACGTTGCAAGACGTCACAACAAACAAACCTTCGGAAGAAAGCACCCGCCGAGGTCTGCTGTAGGCTCAAGTGGAGAGTAGTCAGGTGTAGGACTCCACACAGGTGTAGGCCTCCACACAGGTGTGGGCCTCCACACAGGTGTAGGCCTCCACACAGGTGTAGGCCTCCACACAGGTGTGGGCCTCCACACAGGTGTAGACCTCCACACAGCCCTAGATTCCAGTCAGAAATACCCCTGCACCTCCCGCACTTGGGTCGCTCCTCCTTCAACTGCTCCATCAACTGTGTGAAACAATCTTGAAGATCACTGATGGATCCTCACACAGAATTTATATTCAGTGATTGAGGCTTTTGGAGCCTCGAACCCAGAGCCGACCCAAATAACACAAGTGGCATCTTAGCATAACATGAGGGCAGTACAACAGACTGACCAATGATATAGGGGAATAATGTATATATAGTTTTTGTGTAATAGCAAAATAAATTGATTCAACAGACTTACTCAGTAACACACTATGACATAGGCTACGTTACGTTACTGTAGAGCGTCACATCAGGAGGTAACAACACACCTTCTGGCTGCAGGAACACCTTCTCAGCACTGTGAAGGTGATAAGACTACAGTCTCGACCTTCAGGTCGGGTCATGAACAATAGTGAGCTAACTGAACACTTAGTGAACACTCTGGCAATTACTGCACTCGACACTTGCTGTATCAAAACAACAACACTTCAGCTAACACATGTTGATAATGCAAGTAACTCTCTCACATAAACAAACAACGACAAATAATTGATGACCCAGTCACACACCAGAAGATGAGGTGACGACGACGACGCTTCGGTCCGTCCTGGACCGTTATGAGACCAGGTCCGTCCTGGACCGTTATGAGACCAGGTCCGTCCTGGACCGTTATGAGACCAGGTCCGTCCTGGACCGTTATGAGACCAGGTCCGTCCTGGACCATTATGAGACCAGGTCCGTCTTGGACCGTTATGAGACCAGGCCCGTCCTGGACCATTATGAGACCAGGTCCGTCTTGGACCGTTATGAGACCAGGTCCGTCCTGGACCGTTATGAGACCAGGTCCGTCTTGGACCGTTATGAGACCAGGTCCGTCCTGGACCATTATGACACCAGGTCCGTCCTGGACCGTTATGAGACCAGGTCCGTCTTGGACCGTTATGAGACCAGGTCCGTCCTGGACCATTATGACACCAGGTCCGTCTTGGACCGTTATGAGACCAGGTCCGTCCTGGACCGTTATGAGACCAGGTTCGTCTTGGACCGTTATGAGACCAGGTCCGACCTGGACCATTATGACACCAGGTCCGTCCTGGACCGTTATGAGACCAGGTCCGTCTTGGACCGTTATGAGACCAGGTCCGTCCTGGACCATTATGACACCAGGTCCGTCTTGGACCGTTATGAGACCAGGTCCGTCCTGGACCGTTATGAGACCAGGTCCGTCCTGGACCGTTATGAGACCAGGTTCGTCTTGGACCGTTATGAGACCAGGTCCGTCCTGGACCATTATGACACCAGGTCCGTCTTAGACCGTTATGAGACCAGGTCCGTCCTGGACCGTTATGAGACCAGGTCCGTCCTGGACCGTTATGAGACCAGGTCCGTCCTGGACCGTTATGAGACCAGGTCCGTCCTGGACCGTTATGAGACCAGGTCCGTCCTGGACCGTTATGAGACCAGGTCCGTCCTGGACCGTTATGAGACCAGGTCCGTCCTGGACCGTTATGAGACCAGGTCCGTCCTGGACCGTTAGGAGACCAGGTCCGTCCTGGACCGTTATGAGACCAGGTCCGTCCTGGACCGTTATGAGACCAGGTCCGTCCTGGACCGTTATGAGACCAGGTCCGTCCTGGACCGTTATCAAGTCGATTAATCTACTTCTTGTGTGGATTGGTCATCATATCTTCAACCGCGTTATTGTGACTCATTGTCTCCAACAACCAATAATTAAGTTGCTTCACAATGTAACTACAACATTGTTTTAAGTTGCTTCACAACGTAACTACAACATTGTTTTAAGTTGCTTCACAACGTAACTACAACATTGTTTTAAGTTGCTTTACAACGTAACTACAACATTGTTTTAAGTTGCTTCACAACGTAACTACAACATTGTTTTAAGTTGCTTCACAACGTAACTACAACATTGTTGCTTCATACCTTAACTACAACATTGTTTCTTCACAACGTAACAACAACATTGTTTTAAGTTGCTTCACAACGTAACTACAACATTGTTTTAAGTTGCTTCACAACGTAACTACAACATTGTTGCTTCATACCATAACTACAACATTGTTGCTTCACCACGTAATTACAATATTGTTACTTCACAACGTTACTAAAACATTACTTCACAACATCACTACAATGTTACTTCACAACGTAACTACAACATTGTAACTTTACAACGTAACTACAACATTGTTTTTTCACAACGTAACTACAACATTGTTACTTCACAACGTAACTACAATATTGTTACTTCACAATGTAATTACAACATTGTTTTAAGTTGCTTCACAACGTAACTACAACATTGTTTAAGTTGCTTCACAACGTAACTACAACATTGTTTTAAGTTGCTTCACAACGTAACTACAACATTGTTTTAAGTTGCTTCACAACGTAACTACAACATTGTTTTAAGTTGCTTCACAACGTAACTACAACATTGTTTTAAGTTGCTTCACAAGGTAACTACAACATTGTTTTAAGTTGCTTCACAACGTAACTACAACACTGTTACTTCACAACGTAACTACAACATTGTTTTAAGTTGCTTCACAACGTAACTACAACATTGTTGCTTCACAACGTAATTACAATATTGTTACTTCACAACGTTACTAAAACATTACTTCACAACATCACTACAATGTTACTTCACAACGTAACTACAACATTGTAACTTTACAACGTAACTACAACATTGTTTTTTCACAACGTAACTACAACATTGTTACTTCACAACGTAACTACAACATTGTTACTTCACAACGTAACTACAACATTGTTACTTCACAACGTAACTACAACATTGTTACTTCACAACGTAACTACAACATTGTTACTTCACAACGTAACTACAACATTGTTACTTCACAACGTAACTACAACATTGTTACTTCACAACGTAACTACAACATTGTTACTTCACAACGTAACTACAACATTGTTACTTCACAACGTAACTACAACATCGTTACTTCACAACGTAACTACAACATTGTTACTTCACAACGTAACTACAACATTGTTACTTCACAACGTAACTACAACATTGTTACTTCACAACGTAACTACAACATTGTTACTTCACAACGTCACTACAATGTTACTTCACAACGTCACTACAATGTTACTTCACAACGTAACTACAACATTGTTACTTCACAACGTAACTACAACATTTTTACTTTACAATGTAACTACAACATTGTTTCTTCACAACGTAACTACAACATTGTTTCTTCACAACGTAACTACACATTGTTTCTTCACAACGTAAATACAACATTGTTACTTCACAACGTAACTACAACATTGTTACTTCATAACGTAACTACAACATTGTTACATCACAACATAACTACAACATTGTTACTTCACAACCTAACTACAACATTGTTACTTCACAACGTAACTACAACATTGTTACTTCACAATGTAACCACAACATTGTTACTTCACAACGTAACTACAACATTGTTTCTTCACAACATAACTACAACATTGTTACTTCACAATGTAACTACAACATTGTTTTAAGTTGCTTCACAATGTAACTACAACATTGTTTTATGTTGCTTCACAACGTAACTACAACATTGTTTTAAGTTGCTTCACAACGTAACTACAACATCGTTTTAAGTTGCTTCACAAGGTAACTACAACATTGTTTTAAGTTGCTTCACAACGTAACTACAACATTGTTTTAAGTTGCTTCACAACGTAACTACAACATTGTTTTAAGTTGCTTCACAACGTAACTACAACATCGTTTTAAGTTGCTTCACAAGGTAACTACAACATTGTTTTAGTTGCTTCACAACGTAACTACAACATTGTTTTAAGTTGCTTCACAACGTAACTACAACATTGTTTTAAGTTGCTTCACAACATAACTACAACATTGTTACTTCACAACGTAACTACAACATTGTTTTAAATTGCTTCACAACATAACTACAACATTGTTACTTCACAACATAACTACAACATTGTTTTAAGTTGCTTCACAACGTAACTACAACATTGCTTTAAGTTATTTCACAACGTAACTACATAATTGTTACTTAACATAACTACAACATTGTTTTAAGTTGCTTCACAACACAACTACAACATTGTTGCTTCATAACGTAACTACAACATTGTTGTTTCACAACGTAACTACAACATTGTTGCTTCACAACGTAACTACAACATAATTGCTTCACAACGTAACTGCAACATTGTTGCTTCACAACGTAACTACAACATTGTTGCTTCACAACGTAACTACAACATTGTTGCTTCACAACGTAACAACAACATTTTGCTTCACAACGTAACTACAACATTTTGCTTCACAACGTAACTACAACATTTTGCTTCACAACGTAACTACAATATTGTGGCTTCACATTGTAACTACAACATTGTTGCTTCATATTGTAACTACAACATTGTTTCTTCACAACGTAACTACAACATTGTTACTTTACAACGTAACTACAACATTGTTACTTCACAACGTAACTACAATATTGTTGCTTCACAATGTAACTACAACATTGTTTTAAGTTGCTTCACAACGTAACTACAACATTGTTTAAGTTGCTTCACAACGTAACTACAACATTGTTTTAAGTTGCTTCACAACGTAACTACAACATTGTTTTAAGTTCCTTCACAACGTAACTACAACATTGTTTTAAGTTGCTTCACAACGTAACTACAACATTGTTTTAAGTTGCTACACAACGTAACTACAACATTGTTTTAAGCTCCTTCACAACGTAACTACAACATTGTTTTAGGTTGCTTCACAACGTAACTACAACATTGTTGCTTCACAACGTAACTACAACATTGTTGCTTCATACCATAACTACAACATTGTTACTTCACAACGTAACTACAACATTGTTACTTCACAACGTAACTACAACATTGTTACTTCACAACGTAACTACAACATTGTTACTTCACAACGTAACTACAACATCGTTACTTCACAACATAACTACAACATTGTTACTTCACAACGTAACTACAACATTTTTACTTCACAATGTCACTACAATGTTACTTCACAACGTCACTACAATGTTACTTCACAACGTAACTACAACATTGTTACTTCACAACGTAACTACAACATTTTTACTTTACAACGTAACTACAACATTGTTTCTTCACAACGTAACTACAACATTGTTTCTTCACAACGTAACTACAACATTGTTTCTTCACAACGTAAATACAACATTGTTACTTCACAACGTAACTACAACATTGTTACTTCATAACGTAACTACAACATTGTTACTTCACAACATAACTACAACATTGTTACTTCACAACCTAACTACAACATTGTTACTTCACAACGTAACTACAACATTGTTACTTCACAATGTAACCACAACATTGTTACTTCACAATGTAACCACAACATTGTTACTTCACAACGTAACTACAACATTGTTCCTTCACAACATAACTACAACATTGTTCCTTCACAACATAACTACAACATTGTTACTTCACAATGTAACTACAACATTGTTTTAAGTTGCTTCACAATGTAACTACAACATTGTTTTAAGTTGCTTCACAACGTAACTACAACATTGTTTTAAGTTGCTTCACAACGTAACTACAACATTGTTTTAAGTTGCTTCACAACGTAACTACAACATTGTTTTAAGTTGCTTCACAACGTAACTACAACACTGTTTTAAGTTGCTTCACAACGTAACTACAACATTGTTTTAAGTTGCTTCACAACGTAACTACAACATTGTTTTAAGTTGCTTCACAACGTAACTACAACATTGTTGCTTCACAACGTAACTACAACATTGTTACTTCACAACGTAATTACAACATTGTTACTTCACAACGTAACTACAACATTGTTACTTAATGTAACTACAACATTGTTTTAAGTTGCTTCACAACATAACTACAACATTGTTACTTCACAACGTAACTACAACATTGTTTTAAATTGCTTCACAACATAACTACAACATTGTTACTTCACAACGTAACTACAACATTGCTTTAAGTTACTTCATAACGTAACTACATAATTGTTACTTAACATAACTACAACATTGTTACTTCACAACGTAACTACAACATTGTTTAAGTTCCTTCGCAACGTAACTACAACATTGTTTTTAATTGTTTCACAACGTAACTACAACATTGTTGCTTCATAACATAACTACAACATTGTTGCTTTACAACGTAACTACAACATTGTTGCTTCACTACGTAACTACAACATTGTTACTTCACAACGAAACGACAACATTGTTTCTTCACAACGTAACTACAACATTGTTACTTCACAATGTAACTACAACATTGTTACTTCACAACGTAACTACAACATTGTTACTTCACAACGTAACTACAACATTGTTTTAAGTTGCTTCACAACGTAACTACAACATTGTTTTGAGTTGCTTCACAACGTAACTACAACATTGTTGCTTCACAACGTAACTACAACATTGTTGCTTCACAACGTAACTACAACAGTGTTTTAAGTTGCTACACAACGTAACTACAACATTGATACTTCACTACGTATCTACAACATTGTTACTTCACAACGTAACTACAACATTGTTACTTCACAACGTAACTACAACATTGTTACTTCACAACGTAACTACAACATTGTTACTTCACAACGTAACTACAACATTGTTTTAAGTTGCTTCACAACGTAACTACAACATTGTTTTGAGTTGCTTCACAACGTAACTACAACATTGTTGCTTCACAACGTAACTACAACATTGTTGCTTCACAACGTAACTACAACAGTGTTTTAAGTTGCTACACAACGTAACTACAACATTGATACTTCACTACGTATCTACAACATTGTTACTTCACAACGTAACTACAACATTGTTACTTCTCAACGTAACTACAACACTGTTACTTCACAACGTAACTACAACATTGTTACTTCACAACGTAACTACAACATTGTTACTTCACAACGTAACTACAACATTGTTACTTCACAACGTAACTACAACATTGTTACTTCACAACGTAACTACAACATTGTTCCTTCACAACATAACTACAACATTGTTACTTCACAACGTAACTACAACCATGTTACTTCAAAATGTAACTACAACATTGTTTTAAGTTGCTTCACAACGTAACTACAACATTGTTTTAAGTTGCTTCACAACGTAACTACAACATTGTTTTAAGTTGCTTCACAACGTAACTACAACATTGTTGCTTTACAACGTAACTACAACATTGTTGCTTTACAACGTAACTACAACATTGTTGCTTTACAACGTAACTACAACATTGTTGCTTCACAACGTAACTACAACATTGTTGCTTCACAACGTAACTACAACATTGTTGCTTCACAATGTAACTACATCATTGTTGCTTCACAACGTAACTACAACATTGTTACTTCACAACGTAACTACAACATTGTTACTTAATGTAACTACAACATTGTTTTAAGTTGCTTCACAACATAACTACAACATTGTTACTTCACAATGTAACTACAACATTGTTTTAAATTGCTTCACAACATAACTACAACATTGTTACTTCACAACGTAACTACAACATTGCTTTAAGTTGCTTCACAACACAACTACAACATTGTTGCTTCACAACGTAACTACAACATTGTTGCTTCACAACGTAACTACAACATTGTTGCTTCACAATGTAACTACAACATAATTGCTTCACAACGTAACTACAACATTGTTGCTTCACAACGTAACTACAACATTGTTGCTTCACAACGTAACTACAACATTGTTGCTTCACAACGTAACTACAACATTTTGCGTCACAACTTAACTACAACATTGTTGCTTCACATTGTAACTACAACATTGTTCCTTCACAACGTAACTACAGCATTGTTTTAAGTTGCTTCACAACATAACTACAACATTGTTATAAGTTGCTTCACAACGTAACTACAACACTGTTACTTCACAACGTAACTACAACATTGTTTTAAGTTGCTTCACAACGTAACTACAACATTGTTGCTTCACAACGTAATTACAATATTGTTACTTCACAACGTTACTAAAACATTACTTCACAACATAAATACAATGTTACTTCACAACGTAACTACAACATTGTTTCTTTACAACGTAACTACAACATTGTTTTTTCACAACGTAACAACAACATTGTTACTTCACAACGTAACTACAACATTGTTACTTCATAACGTAACTACATAATTGTTACTTAACATAACTACAACATTGTTACTTCACAACGTAACTACAACATTGTTACTTCACAACGTAACTACAACATCGTTGCTTCACAACGTAACTACAACATTGTTACTTCACAACGTAACTACAACATTGTTTCTTCACAACGTAACTACAACATTGTTTCTTCACAACGTAACTACAACATTGTTTCTTCACAACGTAACTACAACATTGTTTCTTCACAATGTAACAACAACATTGTTACTTCACAACGTAACTACAACATTGTTACTTCACAACGTAACTACAACATTGTTACTTCACAACGTAACTACAATGTTACTTCACAACCTAACTACAACATTGTTACTTCACAACCTAACTACAACATTGTTGCTTCACAACCTAACTACAACATTGTTACTTCACAACCTAACTACAACATTGTTACTTCACAACGTAACTACAACATTGTTTAAGTTCCTTCACAACGTAACTACAACATTGTTTTTAATTGTTTCACAACGTAACTACAACATTGTTGCTTCATAACATAACTACAACATTGTTGCTTCATAACATAACTACAACATTGTTGCTTTACAACGTAACTACAACATTGTTGCTTCACTACGTAACTACAACATTGTTACTTCACAACGTAACGACAACATTGTTTCTTCACAACGTAACTACAACATTGTTACTTCACAATGTACCTACAACATTGTTACTTCACAACGTAACTACAACATTGTTTCTTCACAACGTAACTACAACATTGTTTTAAGTTGCTTCACAACGTAACTACAACATTGTTTTGAGTTGCTTCACAACGTAACTACAACATTGTTGCTTCACAACGTAACTACAACATTGTTGCTTCACAACGTAACTACAACAGTGTTTTAAGTTGCAACACAACGTAACTACAACATTGATACTTCACTACGTATCTACAACATTGTTACTTCACAACGTAACTACAACATTGTTACTTCACAACGTAACTACAACATTGTTACTTCACAACGTAACTACAACATTGTTACTTCACAACGTAACTACAACATCGTTACTTCACAACGTAACTACAACATTGTTACTTCACAACGTAACTACAACATTGTTACTTCACAATGTAACTACAACATTGTTTCTTTACAACGTAACTACAACATTGTTTTTTCACAACGTAACTACAACATTGTTTCTTCACAATGTAACAACAACATTGTTACTTCACAACGTAACTACAACATTGTTACTTCACAACGTAACTACAACATTGTTACTTCACAACGTAACTACAATGTTACTTCACAACCTAACTACAACATTGTTACTTCACAACCTAACTACAACATTGTTGCTTCACAACATAACTACAACATTGTTACTTCACAACGTAACTACAACATTGTTTCTTCACAACGTAACTACAACATTGTTACTTCACAACGTAACTACAACATTGTTAATTCACAACGTAACTATAGCATTGTTTTAAGTTGCTACACAATGTAACTATAACATTGATACTTCACTACGTTACTACAACATTGTTACTTCACTACGTAACTACAACATTGTTACTTCACAACGTAACTACAACATTGTTGTTTCACAACGTAACTACAATATTGTTGCTTCACAACGTAACTACAACATTGTTAATTCACAACGTAACTATAGCATTGTTTTAAGTTGCTACACAACTTAACTACAACATTGTTTTAAGTTGCTACACATCGTAACTACAGCATTGTTTTAAGTTGCTACACAGCGTAACTACAACATTGTTTTAAGTTGGTACACAACGTAACTACAACATTGTTACATCACAACGTAACTACAACATTGTTACATCCCAACGTAACTACAACATTGTTACTTCACAACGTAACTACAACATTGTTACTTCACAACGTAACTACAACATTGTTACTTCACAACATAACTACAACATTGTTACTTCACAACGTAACTACAACATTGTTACTTCACAACGTAACTACAACATTGTTACTTCACAACGTAACTACAACATTGTTCCTTCACAACATAACTACAACATTGTTACTTCACAACGTAACTACAACATTGTTACTTCACAATGTAACTACAACATTGTTTTAAGTTGCTTCACAACGTAACTACAACATTGTTGCTTTACAACGTAACTACAACATTGTTGCTTCACAACGTAACTACAACATTGTTGCTTCACAACGTAACTACAACATTTTGCGTCACAACTTAACTACAACATTGTTGCTTCACATTGTAACTACAACATTGTTCCTTCACAACGTAACTACAGCATTGTTTTAAGTTGCTTCACAACATAACTACAACATTGTTATAAGTTGCTTCACAACGTAACTACAACACTGTTACTTCACAACGTAACTACAACATTGTTTTAAGTTGCTTCACAACGTAACTACAAAATTGTTGCTTCACAACGTAATTACAATATTGTTACTTCACAACGTTACTAAAACATTACTTCACAACATAAATACAATGTTACTTCACAACGTAACTACAACATTGTTACTTTACAACGTAACTACAACATTGTTTTTTCACAACGTAACAACAACATTGTTACTTCACAACGTAACTACAACATTGTTACTTCACAACGTAACTACAACATTGTTACTTCACAACGTAACTACAACATTGTTACTTCACAACGTAACTACAACTTCGTTACTTCACAACGTAACTACAACATTGTTACTTCACAACGTAACTACAACATTGTTACTTCACAACGTAACTACAACATTGTTACTTCACAACGTCACTACAATGTTACTTCACAACGTCACTACAATGTTACTTCACAACGTAACTACAACATTGTTACTTCACAACGTAACTACAACATTTTTACTTTACAACGTAACTACAACATTGTTTCTTCACAACGTAACTACAACATTGTTTCTTCACAACGTAACTACACATTGTTTCTTCACAACGTAAATACAACATTGTTACTTCACAACGTAACTACAACATTGTTACTTCATAACGTAACTACAACATTGTTACATTACAACATAACTACAACATTGTTACTTCACAATGTAACTACAACATTGTTTTAAGTTGCTTCACAATGTAACTACAACATTGTTTTAAGTTGCTTCACAACGTAACTACAACATTGTTTTAAGTTGCTTCACAACGTAACTACAACATCGTTTTAAGTTGCTTCACAAGGTAACTACAAAATTGTTTTAAGTTGCTTCACAACGTAACTACAACATTGTTTTAAGTTGCTTCACAACGTAACTACAACATCGTTTTAAGTTGCTTCACAAGGTAACTACAACATTGTTTTAAGTTGCTTCACAACGTAACTACAACATTGTTTTAAGTTGCTTCACAACGTAACTACAACATTGTTTTAAGTTGCTTCACAACGTAACTACAACATCGTTTTAAGTTGCTTCACAAGGTAACTACAACATTGTTTTAAGTTGCTTCACAACGTAACTACAACATTGTTTTAAGTTGCTTCACAATGTAACTACAACATTGTTTTAAGTTGCTTCACAACGTAACTACAACATTGTTTTAAGTTGCTTCACAACGTAACTACAACATCGTTTTAAGTTGCTTCACAAGGTAACTACAACATTGTTTTAAGTTGCTTCACAACGTAACTACAACATTGTTTTAAGTTGCTTCACAACGTAACTACAACATTGTTTTAAGTTGCTTCACAACGTAACTACAACATCGTTTTAAGTTGCTTCACAAGGTAACTACAACATTGTTTTAAGTTGCTTCACAACGTAACTACAACATTGTTTTAAGTTGCTTCACAACGTAACTACAACATTGTTTTGAGTTGCTTCACAACGTAACTACAACATTGTTGCTTCACAACGTAACTACAACAGTGTTTTAAGTTGCAACACAACGTAACTACAACATTGATACTTCACTACGTATCTACAACATTGTTACTTCACAACGTAACTACAACATTGTTACTTCACAACGTAACTACAACATTGTTACTTCACAACGTAACTACAACATTGTTACTTCACAACGTAACTACAACATCGTTACTTCACAACGTAACTACAACATTGTTACTTCACAACGTAACTACAACATTGTTACTTCACAATGTAACTACAACATTGTTTCTTCACAACGTAACTACAACATTGTTTCTTCACAACGTAACTACAACATTGTTTCTTCACAATGTAACAACAACATTGTTACTTCACAACGTAACTACAACATTGTTACTTCACAACGTAACTACAACATTGATACTTCACAACGTAACTACAATGTTACTTCACAACCTAACTACAACATTGTTGCTTCACAACCTAACTACAACATTGTTACTTCACAACGTAACAACAACATTGTTACTTCACAACGTAACTACAACATTGTTACTTCACAACGTAACTACAACATTGTTAATTCACAACGTAACTATAGCATTGTTTTAAGTTGCTACACAATGTAACTATAACATTGATACTTCACTACGTTACTACAACATTGTTACTTCACTACGTAACTACAACATTGTTGCTTCACAACGTAACTACAACATTGTTGCTTCACAACGTAACTACAACATTTTGCGTCACAACTTAACTACAACATTGTTGCTTCACATTGTAACTACAACATTGTTCCTTCACAACGTAACTACAGCATTGTTTTAAGTTGCTTCACAACATAACTACAACATTGTTATAAGTTGCTTCACAACGTAACTACAACACTGTTACTTCACAACGTAACTACAACATTGTTTTAAGTTGCTTCACAACGTAACTACAACATTGTTGCTTCACAACGTAATTACAATATTGTTACTTCACAACGTTACTAAAACATTACTTCACAACATAAATACAATGTTACTTCACAACGTAACTACAACATTGTTTCTTTACAACGTAACTACAACATTGTTTTTTCACAACGTAACAACAACATTGTTACTTCACAACGTAACTACAACATTGTTACTTCATAACGTAACTACATAATTGTTACTTAACATAACTACAACATTGTTACTTCACAACGTAACTACAACATTGTTACTTCACAACGTAACTACAACATCGTTGCTTCACAACGTAACTACAACATTGTTACTTCACAACGTAACTACAACATTGTTTCTTCACAACGTAACTACAACATTGTTTCTTCACAACGTAACTACAACATTGTTTCTTCACAACGTAACTACAACATTGTTTCTTCACAATGTAACAACAACATTGTTACTTCACAACGTAACTACAACATTGTTACTTCACAACGTAACTACAACATTGTTACTTCACAACGTAACTACAATGTTACTTCACAACCTAACTACAACATTGTTACTTCACAACCTAACTACAACATTGTTGCTTCACAACCTAACTACAACATTGTTACTTCACAACCTAACTACAACATTGTTACTTCACAACGTAACTACAACATTGTTTAAGTTCCTTCACAACGTAACTACAACATTGTTTTTAATTGTTTCACAACGTAACTACAACATTGTTGCTTCATAACATAACTACAACATTGTTGCTTCATAACATAACTACAACATTGTTGCTTTACAACGTAACTACAACATTGTTGCTTCACTACGTAACTACAACATTGTTACTTCACAACGTAACGACAACATTGTTTCTTCACAACGTAACTACAACATTGTTACTTCACAATGTACCTACAACATTGTTACTTCACAACGTAACTACAACATTGTTTCTTCACAACGTAACTACAACATTGTTTTAAGTTGCTTCACAACGTAACTACAACATTGTTTTGAGTTGCTTCACAACGTAACTACAACATTGTTGCTTCACAACGTAACTACAACATTGTTGCTTCACAACGTAACTACAACAGTGTTTTAAGTTGCAACACAACGTAACTACAACATTGATACTTCACTACGTATCTACAACATTGTTACTTCACAACGTAACTACAACATTGTTACTTCACAACGTAACTACAACATTGTTACTTCACAACGTAACTACAACATTGTTACTTCACAACGTAACTACAACATCGTTACTTCACAACGTAACTACAACATTGTTACTTCACAACGTAACTACAACATTGTTACTTCACAATGTAACTACAACATTGTTTCTTCACAACGTAACTACAACATTGTTTTTTCACAACGTAACTACAACATTGTTTCTTCACAATGTAACAACAACATTGTTACTTCACAACGTAACTACAACATTGTTACTTCACAACGTAACTACAACATTGTTACTTCACAACGTAACTACAATGTTACTTCACAACCTAACTACAACATTGTTACTTCACAACCTAACTACAACATTGTTGCTTCACAACATAACTACAACATTGTTACTTCACAACGTAACTACAACATTGTTTCTTCACAACGTAACTACAACATTGTTACTTCACAACGTAACTACAACATTGTTAATTCACAACGTAACTATAGCATTGTTTTAAGTTGCTACACAATGTAACTATAACATTGATACTTCACTACGTTACTACAACATTGTTACTTCACTACGTAACTACAACATTGTTACTTCACAACGTAACTACAACATTGTTGTTTCACAACGTAACTACAATATTGTTGCTTCACAACGTAACTACAACATTGTTAATTCACAACGTAACTATAGCATTGTTTTAAGTTGCTACACAACTTAACTACAACATTGTTTTAAGTTGCTACACATCGTAACTACAGCATTGTTTTAAGTTGCTACACAGCGTAACTACAACATTGTTTTAAGTTGGTACACAACGTAACTACAACATTGTTACATCACAACGTAACTACAACATTGTTACATCCCAACGTAACTACAACATTGTTACTTCACAACGTAACTACAACATTGTTACTTCACAACGTAACTACAACATTGTTACTTCACAACATAACTACAACATTGTTACTTCACAACGTAACTACAACATTGTTACTTCACAACGTAACTACAACATTGTTACTTCACAACGTAACTACAACATTGTTCCTTCACAACATAACTACAACATTGTTACTTCACAACGTAACTACAACATTGTTACTTCACAATGTAACTACAACATTGTTTTAAGTTGCTTCACAACGTAACTACAACATTGTTGCTTTACAACGTAACTACAACATTGTTGCTTCACAACGTAACTACAACATTGTTGCTTCACAACGTAACTACAACATTTTGCGTCACAACTTAACTACAACATTGTTGCTTCACATTGTAACTACAACATTGTTCCTTCACAACGTAACTACAGCATTGTTTTAAGTTGCTTCACAACATAACTACAACATTGTTATAAGTTGCTTCACAACGTAACTACAACACTGTTACTTCACAACGTAACTACAACATTGTTTTAAGTTGCTTCACAACGTAACTACAAAATTGTTGCTTCACAACGTAATTACAATATTGTTACTTCACAACGTTACTAAAACATTACTTCACAACATAAATACAATGTTACTTCACAACGTAACTACAACATTGTTACTTTACAACGTAACTACAACATTGTTTTTTCACAACGTAACAACAACATTGTTACTTCACAACGTAACTACAACATTGTTACTTCACAACGTAACTACAACATTGTTACTTCACAACGTAACTACAACATTGTTACTTCACAACGTAACTACAACTTCGTTACTTCACAACGTAACTACAACATTGTTACTTCACAACGTAACTACAACATTGTTACTTCACAACGTAACTACAACATTGTTACTTCACAACGTCACTACAATGTTACTTCACAACGTCACTACAATGTTACTTCACAACGTAACTACAACATTGTTACTTCACAACGTAACTACAACATTTTTACTTTACAACGTAACTACAACATTGTTTCTTCACAACGTAACTACAACATTGTTTCTTCACAACGTAACTACACATTGTTTCTTCACAACGTAAATACAACATTGTTACTTCACAACGTAACTACAACATTGTTACTTCATAACGTAACTACAACATTGTTACATTACAACATAACTACAACATTGTTACTTCACAATGTAACTACAACATTGTTTTAAGTTGCTTCACAATGTAACTACAACATTGTTTTAAGTTGCTTCACAACGTAACTACAACATTGTTTTAAGTTGCTTCACAACGTAACTACAACATCGTTTTAAGTTGCTTCACAAGGTAACTACAAAATTGTTTTAAGTTGCTTCACAACGTAACTACAACATTGTTTTAAGTTGCTTCACAACGTAACTACAACATCGTTTTAAGTTGCTTCACAAGGTAACTACAACATTGTTTTAAGTTGCTTCACAACGTAACTACAACATTGTTTTAAGTTGCTTCACAACGTAACTACAACATTGTTTTAAGTTGCTTCACAACGTAACTACAACATCGTTTTAAGTTGCTTCACAAGGTAACTACAACATTGTTTTAAGTTGCTTCACAACGTAACTACAACATTGTTTTAAGTTGCTTCACAATGTAACTACAACATTGTTTTAAGTTGCTTCACAACGTAACTACAACATTGTTTTAAGTTGCTTCACAACGTAACTACAACATCGTTTTAAGTTGCTTCACAAGGTAACTACAACATTGTTTTAAGTTGCTTCACAACGTAACTACAACATTGTTTTAAGTTGCTTCACAACGTAACTACAACATTGTTTTAAGTTGCTTCACAACGTAACTACAACATCGTTTTAAGTTGCTTCACAAGGTAACTACAACATTGTTTTAAGTTGCTTCACAACGTAACTACAACATTGTTTTAAGTTGCTTCACAACGTAACTACAACATTGTTTTGAGTTGCTTCACAACGTAACTACAACATTGTTGCTTCACAACGTAACTACAACAGTGTTTTAAGTTGCAACACAACGTAACTACAACATTGATACTTCACTACGTATCTACAACATTGTTACTTCACAACGTAACTACAACATTGTTACTTCACAACGTAACTACAACATTGTTACTTCACAACGTAACTACAACATTGTTACTTCACAACGTAACTACAACATCGTTACTTCACAACGTAACTACAACATTGTTACTTCACAACGTAACTACAACATTGTTACTTCACAATGTAACTACAACATTGTTTCTTCACAACGTAACTACAACATTGTTTCTTCACAACGTAACTACAACATTGTTTCTTCACAATGTAACAACAACATTGTTACTTCACAACGTAACTACAACATTGTTACTTCACAACGTAACTACAACATTGATACTTCACAACGTAACTACAATGTTACTTCACAACCTAACTACAACATTGTTACTTCACAACCTAACTACAACATTGTTGCTTCACAACCTAACTACAACATTGTTACTTCACAACGTAACAACAACATTGTTACTTCACAACGTAACTACAACATTGTTACTTCACAACGTAACTACAACATTGTTAATTCACAACGTAACTATAGCATTGTTTTAAGTTGCTACACAATGTAACTATAACATTGATACTTCACTACGTTACTACAACATTGTTACTTCACTACGTAACTACAACATTGTTGCTTCACAACGTAACTACAACATTGTTGCTTCACAACGTAACTACAACATTTTGCGTCACAACTTAACTACAACATTGTTGCTTCACATTGTAACTACAACATTGTTCCTTCACAACGTAACTACAGCATTGTTTTAAGTTGCTTCACAACATAACTACAACATTGTTATAAGTTGCTTCACAACGTAACTACAACACTGTTACTTCACAACGTAACTACAACATTGTTTTAAGTTGCTTCACAACGTAACTACAACATTGTTGCTTCACAACGTAATTACAATATTGTTACTTCACAACGTTACTAAAACATTACTTCACAACATAAATACAATGTTACTTCACAACGTAACTACAACATTGTTTCTTTACAACGTAACTACAACATTGTTTTTTCACAACGTAACAACAACATTGTTACTTCACAACGTAACTACAACATTGTTACTTCATAACGTAACTACATAATTGTTACTTAACATAACTACAACATTGTTACTTCACAACGTAACTACAACATTGTTACTTCACAACGTAACTACAACATCGTTGCTTCACAACGTAACTACAACATTGTTACTTCACAACGTAACTACAACATTGTTTCTTCACAACGTAACTACAACATTGTTTCTTCACAACGTAACTACAACATTGTTTCTTCACAACGTAACTACAACATTGTTTCTTCACAATGTAACAACAACATTGTTACTTCACAACGTAACTACAACATTGTTACTTCACAACGTAACTACAACATTGTTACTTCACAACGTAACTACAATGTTACTTCACAACCTAACTACAACATTGTTACTTCACAACCTAACTACAACATTGTTGCTTCACAACCTAACTACAACATTGTTACTTCACAACCTAACTACAACATTGTTACTTCACAACGTAACTACAACATTGTTTAAGTTCCTTCACAACGTAACTACAACATTGTTTTTAATTGTTTCACAACGTAACTACAACATTGTTGCTTCATAACATAACTACAACATTGTTGCTTCATAACATAACTACAACATTGTTGCTTTACAACGTAACTACAACATTGTTGCTTCACTACGTAACTACAACATTGTTACTTCACAACGTAACGACAACATTGTTTCTTCACAACGTAACTACAACATTGTTACTTCACAATGTACCTACAACATTGTTACTTCACAACGTAACTACAACATTGTTTCTTCACAACGTAACTACAACATTGTTTTAAGTTGCTTCACAACGTAACTACAACATTGTTTTGAGTTGCTTCACAACGTAACTACAACATTGTTGCTTCACAACGTAACTACAACATTGTTGCTTCACAACGTAACTACAACAGTGTTTTAAGTTGCAACACAACGTAACTACAACATTGATACTTCACTACGTATCTACAACATTGTTACTTCACAACGTAACTACAACATTGTTACTTCACAACGTAACTACAACATTGTTACTTCACAACGTAACTACAACATTGTTACTTCACAACGTAACTACAACATCGTTACTTCACAACGTAACTACAACATTGTTACTTCACAACGTAACTACAACATTGTTACTTCACAATGTAACTACAACATTGTTTCTTCACAACGTAACTACAACATTGTTTTTTCACAACGTAACTACAACATTGTTTCTTCACAATGTAACAACAACATTGTTACTTCACAACGTAACTACAACATTGTTACTTCACAACGTAACTACAACATTGTTACTTCACAACGTAACTACAATGTTACTTCACAACCTAACTACAACATTGTTACTTCACAACCTAACTACAACATTGTTGCTTCACAACATAACTACAACATTGTTACTTCACAACGTAACTACAACATTGTTTCTTCACAACGTAACTACAACATTGTTACTTCACAACGTAACTACAACATTGTTAATTCACAACGTAACTATAGCATTGTTTTAAGTTGCTACACAATGTAACTATAACATTGATACTTCACTACGTTACTACAACATTGTTACTTCACTACGTAACTACAACATTGTTACTTCACAACGTAACTACAACATTGTTGTTTCACAACGTAACTACAATATTGTTGCTTCACAACGTAACTACAACATTGTTAATTCACAACGTAACTATAGCATTGTTTTAAGTTGCTACACAACTTAACTACAACATTGTTTTAAGTTGCTACACATCGTAACTACAGCATTGTTTTAAGTTGCTACACAGCGTAACTACAACATTGTTTTAAGTTGGTACACAACGTAACTACAACATTGTTACATCACAACGTAACTACAACATTGTTACATCCCAACGTAACTACAACATTGTTACTTCACAACGTAACTACAACATTGTTACTTCACAACGTAACTACAACATTGTTACTTCACAACATAACTACAACATTGTTACTTCACAACGTAACTACAACATTGTTACTTCACAACGTAACTACAACATTGTTACTTCACAACGTAACTACAACATTGTTCCTTCACAACATAACTACAACATTGTTACTTCACAACGTAACTACAACATTGTTACTTCACAATGTAACTACAACATTGTTTTAAGTTGCTTCACAACGTAACTACAACATTGTCGCTTTACAACGTAACTACAACATTGTTGCTTCACAACGTAACTACAACATTGTTGCTTCACAACGTAACTACAACATTTTGCGTCACAACTTAACTACAACATTGTTGCTTCACATTGTAACTACAACATTGTTCCTTCACAACGTAACTACAGCATTGTTTTAAGTTGCTTCACAACATAACTACAACATTGTTATAAGTTGCTTCACAACGTAACTACAACACTGTTACTTCACAACGTAACTACAACATTGTTTTAAGTTGCTTCACAACGTAACTACAAAATTGTTGCTTCACAACGTAATTACAATATTGTTACTTCACAACGTTACTAAAACATTACTTCACAACATAAATACAATGTTACTTCACAACGTAACTACAACATTGTTACTTTACAACGTAACTACAACATTGTTTTTTCACAACGTAACAACAACATTGTTACTTCACAACGTAACTACAACATTGTTACTTCACAACGTAACTACAACATTGTTACTTCACAACGTAACTACAACATTGTTACTTCACAACGTAACTACAACTTCGTTACTTCACAACGTAACTACAACATTGTTACTTCACAACGTAACTACAACATTGTTACTTCACAACGTAACTACAACATTGTTACTTCACAACGTCACTACAATGTTACTTCACAACGTCACTACAATGTTACTTCACAACGTAACTACAACATTGTTACTTCACAACGTAACTACAACATTTTTACTTTACAACGTAACTACAACATTGTTTCTTCACAACGTAACTACAACATTGTTTCTTCACAACGTAACTACACATTGTTTCTTCACAACGTAAATACAACATTGTTACTTCACAACGTAACTACAACATTGTTACTTCATAACGTAACTACAACATTGTTACATTACAACATAACTACAACATTGTTACTTCACAATGTAACTACAACATTGTTTTAAGTTGCTTCACAATGTAACTACAACATTGTTTTAAGTTGCTTCACAACGTAACTACAACATTGTTTTAAGTTGCTTCACAACGTAACTACAACATCGTTTTAAGTTGCTTCACAAGGTAACTACAAAATTGTTTTAAGTTGCTTCACAACGTAACTACAACATTGTTTTAAGTTGCTTCACAACGTAACTACAACATCGTTTTAAGTTGCTTCACAAGGTAACTACAACATTGTTTTAAGTTGCTTCACAACGTAACTACAACATTGTTTTAAGTTGCTTCACAACGTAACTACAACATTGTTTTAAGTTGCTTCACAACGTAACTACAACATCGTTTTAAGTTGCTTCACAAGGTAACTACAACATTGTTTTAAGTTGCTTCACAACGTAACTACAACATTGTTTTAAGTTGCTTCACAATGTAACTACAACATTGTTTTAAGTTGCTTCACAACGTAACTACAACATTGTTTTAAGTTGCTTCACAACGTAACTACAACATCGTTTTAAGTTGCTTCACAAGGTAACTACAACATTGTTTTAAGTTGCTTCACAACGTAACTACAACATTGTTTTAAGTTGCTTCACAACGTAACTACAACATTGTTTTAAGTTGCTTCACAACGTAACTACAACATCGTTTTAAGTTGCTTCACAAGGTAACTACAACATTGTTTTAAGTTGCTTCACAACGTAACTACAACATTGTTTTAAGTTGCTTCACAACGTAACTACAACATTGTTTTGAGTTGCTTCACAACGTAACTACAACATTGTTGCTTCACAACGTAACTACAACAGTGTTTTAAGTTGCAACACAACGTAACTACAACATTGATACTTCACTACGTATCTACAACAATGTTACTTCACAACGTAACTACAACATTGTTACTTCACAACGTAACTACAACATTGTTACTTCACAACGTAACTACAACATTGTTACTTCACAACGTAACTACAACATCGTTACTTCACAACGTAACTACAACATTGTTACTTCACAACGTAACTACAACATTGTTACTTCACAATGTAACTACAACATTGTTTCTTCACAACGTAACTACAACATTGTTTCTTCACAACGTAACTACAACATTGTTTCTTCACAATGTAACAACAACATTGTTACTTCACAACGTAACTACAACATTGTTACTTCACAACGTAACTACAACATTGATACTTCACAACGTAACTACAATGTTACTTCACAACCTAACTACAACATTGTTACTTCACAACCTAACTACAACATTGTTGCTTCACAACCTAACTACAACATTGTTACTTCACAACGTAACAACAACATTGTTACTTCACAACGTAACTACAACATTGTTACTTCACAACGTAACTACAACATTGTTAATTCACAACGTAACTATAGCATTGTTTTAAGTTGCTACACAATGTAACTATAACATTGATACTTCACTACGTTACTACAACATTGTTACTTCACTACGTAACTACAACATTGTTACTTCACAACGTAACTACAACATTGTTGTTTCACAACATAACTACAATATTGTTGCTTCACAACGTAACTACAACATTGTTAATTCACAACGTAACTATAGCATTGTTTTAAGTTGCTACACAACTTAACTACAACATTGTTTTAAGTTGCTACACATCGTAACTACAGCATTGTTTTAAGTTGCTACATAGCGTAACTACAACATTGTTTTAAGTTGGTACACAACGTAACTACAACATTGTTACATCACAACGTAACTACAACATTGTTACATCCCAACGTAACTACAACATTGTTACTTCACAACGTAACTACAACATTGTTACTTCACAACGTAACTACAACATTGTTACTTCACAACGTAACTACAACATTGTTACTTCACAACGTAACTACAACATTGTTACTTCACAACGTAACTACAACATTGTTACTTCACAACGTAACTACAACATTGTTCCTTCACAACATAACTACAACATTGTTACTTCACAACGTAACTACAACATTGTTACTTCACAATGTAACAACAACATTGTTTTAAGTTGCTTCACAACGTAACTACAACATTGTTGCTTTACAACGTAACTACAACATTGTTGCTTTACAACGTAACTACAACATTGTTGCTTCACAACGTAACTACAACATTGTTGCTTCACAACGTAACTACAACATTGTTGCTTCACAACGTAACTACAACATTGTTGCTTCACAACATAACTACAACATTGTTACTTCACAACGTAACTACAACATTGTTACTTAATGTAACTACAACATTGTTTTAATTTGCTTCACAACATAACTACAATATTGTTACTTCACAATGTAACTACAACATTGTTTTAAATTGCTTCACAACATAACTACAACATTGTTACTTAATGTAACTACAACATTGCTTTAAGTTGCTTCACAACACAACTACAACATTGTTGCTTCACAACGTAACTACAACATTGTTGCTTCACAACGTAACTACAACTTTGTTGCTTCACAATGTAACTACAACATAATTGCTTCACAACGTAACTACAACATTGTTGCTTCACAACGTAACTACAACATTGTTGCTTCACAACGTAACTACAACATTGTTGCTTCACAACGTAACTACAACATTGTTGCTTCACAACGTAACTACAACATTTTGCGTCACAACTTAACTACAACATTGTTGCTTCACATTGTAACTACAACATTGTTCCTTCACAACGTAACTACAGCATTGTTTTAAGTTGCTTCACAACATAACTACAACATTGTTATAAGTTGCTTCACAACGTAACTACAACACTGTTACTTCACAACGTAACTACAACATTGTTTTAAGTTGCTTCACAACGTAACTACAACATTGTTGCTTCACAACGTAATTACAATATTGTTACTTCACAACGTTACTAAAACATTACTTCACAACATAAATACAATGTTACTTCACAACGTAACTACAACATTGTTACTTTACAACGTAACTACAACATTGTTTTTTCACAACGTAACAACAACATTGTTACTTCACAACGTAACTACAACATTGTTACTTCACAACGTAACTACAACATTGTTACTTCACAACGTAACTACAACATTGTTACTTCACAACATAACTACAACATTGTTACTTCACAACGTAACTACAACATTGTTACTTCACAACGTAACTACAACATTGTTACTTCACAACGTAACTACAACATTGTTACTTCACAACGTAACTACAACTTCGTTACTTCACAACGTAACTACAACATTGTTACTTCACAACGTAACTACAACATTGTTACTTCACAACGTAACTACAACATTGTTACTTCACAACGTCACTACAATGTTACTTCACAACGTCACTACAATGTTACTTCACAACGTAACTACAACATTGTTACTTCACAACGTAACTACAACATTTTTACTTTACAACGTAACTACAACATTGTTTCTTCACAACGTAACTACAACATTGTTTCTTCACAACGTAACTACACATTGTTTCTTCACAACGTAAATACAACATTGTTACTTCACAACGTAACTACAACATTGTTACTTCATAACGTAACTACAACATTGTTACATTACAACATAACTACAACATTGTTACTTCACAATGTAACCACAACATTGTTACTTCACAACGTAACTACAACATTGTTCCTTCACAACATAACTACAACATTGTTACTTCACAATGTAACTACAACATTGTTTTAAGTTGCTTCACAATGTAACTACAACATTGTTTTAAGTTGCTTCACAATGTAACTACAACATTGTTTTAAGTTGCTTCACAACGTAACTACAACATCGTTTTAAGTTGCTTCACAAGGTAACTACAACATTGCTTTAAGTTGCTTCACAACGTAACTACAACATTGTTTTAAGTTGCTTCACAACGTAACTACAACATTGTTTTAAGTTGCTTCACAACGTAACTACAACATCGTTTTAAGTTGCTTCACAAGGTAACTACAACATTGTTTTAAGTTGCTTCACAACGTAACTACAACATTGTTTTAAGTTGCTTCACAATGTAACTACAACATTGTTTTAAGTTGCTTCACAACGTAACTACAACATTGTTTTAAGTTGCTTCACAACGTAACTACAACATCGTTTTAAGTTGCTTCACAAGGTAACTACAACATTGTTTTAAGTTGCTTCACAACGTAACTACAACATTGTTTTAAGTTGCTTCACAACGTAACTACAACATTGTTTTAAGTTGCTTCACAACGTAACTACAACATCGTTTTAAGTTGCTTCACAAGGTAACTACAACATTGTTTTAAGTTGCTTCACAACGTAACTACAACATTGTTTTAAGTTGTTTCACAACGTAACTACAACATTGTTTTGAGTTGCTTCACAACGTAACTACAACATTGTTGCTTCACAACGTAACTACAACATTGTTGCTTCACAACGTAACTACAACAGTGTTTTAAGTTGCAACACAACGTAACTACAACATTGATACTTCACTACGTATCTACAACATTGTTACTTCGCAACGTAACTACAACATTGTTACTTCACAACGTAACTACAACATTGTTACTTCACAACGTAACTACAACATTGTTACTTCACAACGTAACTACAACATCGTTACTTCACAACGTAACTACAACATTGTTACTTCACAACGTAACTACAACATTGTTACTTCACAACGTAACTACAACATTGTTACTTCACAACGTAACTACAACATTGTTACTTCACAACGTAACTACAACATTGTTACTTCACAACGTAACTACAACATCGTTACTTCACAACGTAACTACAACATTGTTACTTCACAACGTAACTACAACATTGTTACTTCACAATGTAACTACAACATTGTTTCTTCACAACGTAACTACAACATTGTTTCTTCACAACGTAACTACAACATTGTTTCTTCACAATGTAACAACAACATTGTTACTTCACAACGTAACTACAACATTGTTACTTCACAACGTAACTACAACATTGTTACTTCACAACGTAACTACAATGTTACTTCACAACCTAACTACAACATTGTTACTTCACAACCTAACTACAACATTGTTGCTTCACAACCTAACTACAACATTGTTACTTCACAACGTAACTACAACATTGTTACTTCACAACGTAACTACAACATTGTTACTTCACAACGTAACTACAACATTGTTAATTCACAACGTAACTATAGCATTGTTTTAAGTTGCTACACAATGTAACTATAACATTGATACTTCACTACGTTACTACAACATTGTTACTTCACTACGTAACTACAACATTGTTACTTCACAACGTAACTACAACATTGTTGTTTCACAACGTAACTACAATATTGTTGCTTCACAACGTAACTACAACATTGTTAATTCACAACGTAACTATAGCATTGTTTTAAGTTGCTACACAACTTAACTACAACATTGTTTTAAGTTGCTACACATCGTAACTACAGCATTGTTTTAAGTTGCTACACAGCGTAACTACAACATTGTTTTAAGTTGGTACACAACGTAACTACAACATTGTTACATCACAACGTAACTACAACATTGTTACATCCCAACGTAACTACAACATTGTTACTTCACAACGTAACTACAACATTGTTACTTCACAACGTAACTACAACATTGTTACTTCACAACATAACTACAACATTGTTACTTCACAACGTAACTACAACATTGTTACTTCACAACGTAACTACAACATTGTTACTTCACAACGTAACTACAACATTGTTACTTCACAACGTAACTACAACATTGTTACTTCATAACGTAACTACAACATTGTTACTTCACAACGTAACTACAACATTGTTCCTTCACAACATAACTACAACATTGTTACTTCACAACGTAACTACAACATTGTTACTTCACAATGTAACTACAACATTGTTTTAAGTTGCTTCACAACGTAACTACAACATTGTTGCTTTACAACGTAACTACAACATTGTTGCTTTACAACGTAACTACAACATTGTTGCTTCACAACGTAACTACAACATTGTTGCTTCACAACGTAACTACAACATTGTTGCTTCACAACGTAACTACAACATTGTTGCTTCACAACGTAACTACAACATTGTTACTTCACAACGTAACTACAACATTGTTACTTAATGTAACTACAACATTGTTATAAGTTGCTTCACAACATAACTACAACATTGTTACTTCACAATGTAACTACAACATTGTTTTAAATTGCTTCACAACATAACTACAACATTGTTACTTCACAACGTAACTACAACATTGCTTTAAGTTGCTTCACAACACAACTACAACATTGTTGCTTCACAACGTAACTACAACATTGTTGCTTCACAACGTAACTACAACATTGTTGCTTCACAACGTAACTACAACATTGTTGCTTCACAACGTAACTACAACATTTTGCGTCACAACTTAACTACAACATTGTTGCTTCACATTGTAACTACAACATTGTTCCTTCACAACGTAACTACAGCATTGTTTTAAGTTGCTTCACAACATAACTACAACATTGTTATAAGTTGCTTCACAACGTAACTACAACACTGTTACTTCACAACGTAACTACAACATTGTTTTAAGTTGCTTCACAACGTAACTACAACATTGTTGCTTCACAACGTAATTACAATATTGTTACTTCACAACGTTACTAAAACATTACTTCACAACATAAATACAATGTTGCTTCACAACGTAACTACAACATTGTTACTTTACAACGTAACTACAACATTGTTTTTTCACAACGTAACAACAACATTGTTACTTCACAACGTAACTACAACATTGTTACTTCACAACGTAACTACAACATTGTTACTTCACAACGTAACTACAACATTGTTACTTCACAACGTAACTACAACATTGTTACTTCACAACATAACTACAACATTGTTACTTCACAACGTAACTACAACATTGTTACTTCACAACGTAACTACAACATTGTTACTTCACAACGTAACTACAACATTGTTACTTCACAACGTAACTACAACTTCGTTACTTCACAACGTAACTACAACTTCGTTACTTCACAACGTAACTACAACATTGTTACTTCACAACGTAACTACAACATTGTTACTTCACAACGTAACTACAACATTGTTACTTCACAACGTCACTACAATGTTACTTCACAACGTCACTACAATGTTACTTCACAACGTAAGTACAACATTGTTTTAAGTTGCTTCACAATGTAACTACAACATTGTTTTAAGTTGCTTCACAACGTAACTACAACATTGTTACTTCACAACGTAACTACAACATTGTTACTTCACAACGTAACTACAACATTGTTACTTCACAACGTAACTACAACATTGTTACTTCACAACATAACTACAACATTGTTACTTCACAACGTAACTACAACATTGTTACTTCACAACGTAACTACAACATTGTTACTTCACAACGTAACTACAACATTGTTACTTCACAACGTAACTACAACTTCGTTACTTCACAACGTAACTACAACATTGTTACTTCACAACGTAACTACAACATTGTTACTTCACAACGTAACTACAACATTGTTACTTCACAACGTCACTACAATGTTACTTCACAACGTCACTACAATGTTACTTCACAACGTAACTACAACATTGTTACTTCACAACGTAACTACAACATTTTTACTTTACAACGTAACTACAACATTGTTTCTTCACAACGTAACTACAACATTGTTTCTTCACAACGTAACTACACATTGTTTCTTCACAACGTAAATACAACATTGTTACTTCACAACGTAACTACAACATTGTTACTTCATAACGTAACTACAACATTGTTACATTACAACATAACTACAACATTGTTACTTCACAATGTAACCACAACATTGTTACTTCACAACGTAACTACAACATTGTTCCTTCACAACATAACTACAACATTGTTACTTCACAATGTAACTACAATATTGTTTTAAGTTGCTTCACAATGTAACTACAACATTGTTTTAAGTTGCTTCACAACGTAACTACAACATTGTTTTAAGTTGCTTCACAACGTAACTACAACATCGTTTTAAGTTGCTTCACAAGGTAACTACAACATTGTTTTAAGTTGCTTCACAACGTAACTACAACATTGTTTTAAGTTGCTTCACAACGTAACTACAACATTGTTTTAAGTTGCTTCACAACGTAACTACAACATCGTTTTAAGTTGCTTCACAAGGTAACTACAACATTGTTTTAAGTTGCTTCACAACGTAACTACAACATTGTTTTAAGTTGCTTCACAATGTAACTACAACATTGTTTTAAGTTGCTTCACAACGTAACTACAACATTGTTTTAAGTTGCTTCACAACGTAACTACAACATCGTTTTAAGTTGCTTCACAAGGTAACTACAACATTGTTTTAAGTTGCTTCACAACGTAACTACAACATTGTTTTAAGTTGCTTCACAACGTAACTACAACATTGTTTTAAGTTGCTTCACAACGTAACTACAACATCGTTTTAAGTTGCTTCACAAGGTAACTACAACATTGTTTTAAGTTGCTTCACAACGTAACTACAACATTGTTTTAAGTTGCTTCACAACGTAACTACAACATTGTTTTGAGTTGCTTCACAACGTAACTACAACATTGTTGCTTCACAACGTAACTACAACATTGTTGCTTCACAACGTAACTACAACAGTGTTTTAAGTTGCAACACAACGTAACTACAACATTGATACTTCACTACGTATCTACAACATTGTTACTTCACAACGTAACTACAACATTGTTACTTCACAACGTAACTACAACATTGTTACTTCACAACGTAACTACAACATTGTTACTTCACAACGTAACTACAACATCGTTACTTCACAACGTAACTACAACATTGTTACTTCACAACGTAACTACAACATTGTTACTTCACAACGTAACTACAACATTGTTACTTCACAACGTAACTACAACATTGTTACTTCACAACGTAACTACAACATTGTTACTTCACAACGTAACTACAACATCGTTACTTCACAACGTAACTACAACATTGTTACTTCACAACGTAACTACAACATTGTTACTTCACAACGTAACTACAACAGTGTTTCTTCACAACGTAACTACAACATTGTTTCTTCACAACGTAACTACAACATTGTTTCTTCACAATGTAACAACAACAGTGTTAGTTCACAACGTAACTACAACATTGTTACTTCACAACGTAACTACAACATTGTTACTTCACAACGTAACTACAATGTTACTTCACAACCTAACTACAACATTGTTACTTCACAACCTAACTACAACATTGTTGCTTCACAACCTAACTACAACATTGTTACTTCACAACGTAACTACAACATTGTTACTTCACAACGTAACTACAACATTGTTACTTCACAACGTAACTACAACATTGTTAATTCACAACGTAACTATAGCATTGTTTTAAGTTGCTACACAATGTAACTATAACATTGATACTTCACTACGTTACTACAACATTGTTACTTCACTACGTAACTACAACATTGTTACTTCACAACGTAACTACAACATTGTTGTTTCACAACGTAACTACAATATTGTTGCTTCACAACGTAACTACAACATTGTTAATTCACAACGTAACTATAGCATTTTTTAAGTTTCTACACAACTTAACTACAACATTGTTTTAAGTTGCTACACATCGTAACTACAGCATTGTTTTAAGTTGCTACACAGCGTAACTACAACATTGTTTTAAGTTGGTACACAACGTAACTACAACATTGTTACATCACAACGTAACTACAACATTGTTACATCCCAACGTAACTACAACATTGTTACTTCACAAAGTAACTACAACATTGTTACTTCACAACGTAACTACAACATTGTTACTTCACAACATAACTACAACATTGTTACTTCACAACGTAACTACAACATTGTTACTTCACAACGTAACTACAACATTGTTACTTCACAACGTAACTACAACATTGTTACTTTACAACGTAACTACAACATTGGTATTTCACAACGTAACTACAACATTGTTACTTCACAACGTAACTACAACATTGCTCCTTCACAACATAACTACAACATTGTTACTTCACAACGTAACTACAACATTGTTACTTCACAATGTAACTACAACATTGTTTTAAGTTGCTTCACAACGTAACTACAACATTGTTGCTTTACAACGTAACTACAACATTGTTGCTTTACAACGTAACTACAACATTGTTGCTTCACAACGTAACTACAACATTGTTGCTTCACAACGTAACTACAACATTGTTGCTTCACAACGTAACTACAACATTGTTGCTTCACAACGTAACTACAACATTGTTACTTCACAACGTAACTACAACATTGTTACTTAATGTAACTACAACATTGTTTTAAGTTGCTTCACAACATAACTACAACATTGTTACTTCACAATGTAACTACAACATTGTTTTAAATTGCTTCACAACATAACTACAACATTGTTACTTCACAACGTAACTACAACATTGCTTTAAGTTGCTTCACAACACAACTACAACATTGTTGCTTCACAACGTAACTACAACATTGTTGCTTCACAACGTAACTACAACATTGTTGCTTCACAATGTAACTACAACATAATTGCTTCACAACGTAACTACAACATTGTTGCTTCACAACGTAACTACAACATTGTTGCTTCACAACGTAACTACAACATTGTTGCTTCACAACGTAACTACAACATTTTGCGTCACAACTTAACTACAACATTGTTACTTCATAACGTAACTACAACATTGTTACATTACAACATAACTACAACATTGTTACTTCACAATGTAACCACAACATTGTTACTTCACAACGTAACTACAACATTGTTCCTTCACAACATAACTACAACATTGTTACTTCACAATGTAACTACAATATTGTTTTAAGTTGCTTCACAATGTAACTACAACATTGTTTTAAGTTGCTTCACAACGTAACTACAACATTGTTTTAAGTTGCTTCACAACGTAACTACAACATCGTTTTAAGTTGCTTCACAAGGTAACTACAACATTGTTTTAAGTTGCTTCACAACGTAACTACAACATTGTTTTAAGTTGCTTCACAACGTAACTACAACATTGTTTTAAGTTGCTTCACAACGTAACTACAACATCGTTTTAAGTTGCTTCACAAGGTAACTACAACATTGTTTTAAGTTGCTTCACAACGTAACTACAACATTGTTTTAAGTTGCTTCACAATGTAACTACAACATTGTTTTAAGTTGCTTCACAACGTAACTACAACATTGTTTTAAGTTGCTTCACAACGTAACTACAACATCGTTTTAAGTTGCTTCACAAGGTAACTACAACATTGTTTTAAGTTGCTTCACAACGTAACTACAACATTGTTTTAAGTTGCTTCACAACGTAACTACAACATTGTTTTAAGTTGCTTCACAACGTAACTACAACATCGTTTTAAGTTGCTTCACAAGGTAACTACAACATTGTTTTAAGTTGCTTCACAACGTAACTACAACATTGTTTTAAGTTGCTTCACAACGTAACTACAACATTGTTTTGAGTTGCTTCACAACGTAACTACAACATTGTTGCTTCACAACGTAACTACAACATTGTTGCTTCACAACGTAACTACAACAGTGTTTTAAGTTGCAACACAACGTAACTACAACATTGATACTTCACTACGTATCTACAACATTGTTACTTCACAACGTAACTACAACATTGTTACTTCACAACGTAACTACAACATTGTTACTTCACAACGTAACTACAACATTGTTACTTCACAACGTAACTACAACATCGTTACTTCACAACGTAACTACAACATTGTTACTTCACAACGTAACTACAACATTGTTACTTCACAACGTAACTACAACATTGTTACTTCACAACGTAACTACAACATTGTTACTTCACAACGTAACTACAACATTGTTACTTCACAACGTAACTACAACATCGTTACTTCACAACGTAACTACAACATTGTTACTTCACAACGTAACTACAACATTGTTACTTCACAACGTAACTACAACAGTGTTTCTTCACAACGTAACTACAACATTGTTTCTTCACAACGTAACTACAACATTGTTTCTTCACAATGTAACAACAACAGTGTTAGTTCACAACGTAACTACAACATTGTTACTTCACAACGTAACTACAACATTGTTACTTCACAACGTAACTACAATGTTACTTCACAACCTAACTACAACATTGTTACTTCACAACCTAACTACAACATTGTTGCTTCACAACCTAACTACAACATTGTTACTTCACAACGTAACTACAACATTGTTACTTCACAACGTAACTACAACATTGTTACTTCACAACGTAACTACAACATTGTTAATTCACAACGTAACTATAGCATTGTTTTAAGTTGCTACACAATGTAACTATAACATTGATACTTCACTACGTTACTACAACATTGTTACTTCACTACGTAACTACAACATTGTTACTTCACAACGTAACTACAACATTGTTGTTTCACAACGTAACTACAATATTGTTGCTTCACAACGTAACTACAACATTGTTAATTCACAACGTAACTATAGCATTTTTTAAGTTTCTACACAACTTAACTACAACATTGTTTTAAGTTGCTACACATCGTAACTACAGCATTGTTTTAAGTTGCTACACAGCGTAACTACAACATTGTTTTAAGTTGGTACACAACGTAACTACAACATTGTTACATCACAACGTAACTACAACATTGTTACATCCCAACGTAACTACAACATTGTTACTTCACAAAGTAACTACAACATTGTTACTTCACAACGTAACTACAACATTGTTACTTCACAACATAACTACAACATTGTTACTTCACAACGTAACTACAACATTGTTACTTCACAACGTAACTACAACATTGTTACTTCACAACGTAACTACAACATTGTTACTTTACAACGTAACTACAACATTGGTATTTCACAACGTAACTACAACATTGTTACTTCACAACGTAACTACAACATTGCTCCTTCACAACATAACTACAACATTGTTACTTCACAACGTAACTACAACATTGTTACTTCACAATGTAACTACAACATTGTTTTAAGTTGCTTCACAACGTAACTACAACATTGTTGCTTTACAACGTAACTACAACATTGTTGCTTTACAACGTAACTACAACATTGTTGCTTCACAACGTAACTACAACATTGTTGCTTCACAACGTAACTACAACATTGTTGCTTCACAACGTAACTACAACATTGTTGCTTCACAACGTAACTACAACATTGTTACTTCACAACGTAACTACAACATTGTTACTTAATGTAACTACAACATTGTTTTAAGTTGCTTCACAACATAACTACAACATTGTTACTTCACAATGTAACTACAACATTGTTTTAAATTGCTTCACAACATAACTACAACATTGTTACTTCACAACGTAACTACAACATTGCTTTAAGTTGCTTCACAACACAACTACAACATTGTTGCTTCACAACGTAACTACAACATTGTTGCTTCACAACGTAACTACAACATTGTTGCTTCACAATGTAACTACAACATAATTGCTTCACAACGTAACTACAACATTGTTGCTTCACAACGTAACTACAACATTGTTGCTTCACAACGTAACTACAACATTGTTGCTTCACAACGTAACTACAACATTTTGCGTCACAACTTAACTACAACATTGTTGCTTCACATTGTAACTACAACATTGTTCCTTCTCAACGTAACTACAGCATTGTTTTAAGTTGCTTCACAACATAACTACAACATTGTTATAAGTTGCTTCACAACGTAACTACAACACTGTTACTTCACAACGTAACTACAACATTGTTTTAAGTTGCTTCACAACGTAACTACAACATTGTTGCTTCACAACGTAATTACAATATTGTTACTTCACAACGTTACTAAAACATTACTTCACAACATAAATACAATGTTACATCACAACGTAACTACAACATTGTTACTTTACAACGTAACTACAACATTGTTTTTTCACAACGTAACAACAACATTGTTACTTCACAACGTAACTACAACATTGTTACTTCACAACGTAACTACAACATTGTTACTTCACAACGTAACTACAACATTGTTACTTCACAACATAACTACAACATTGTTACTTCACAACGTAACTACAACATTGTTACTTCACAACGTAACTACAACATTGTTACTTCACAACGTAACTACAACATTGTTACTTCACAACGTAACTACAACTTCGTTACTTCACAACGTAACTACAACATTGTTACTTCACAACGTAACTACAACATTGTTACTTCACAACGTAACTACAACATTGTTACTTCACAACGTCACTACAATGTTACTTCACAACGTCACTACAATGTTACTTCACAACGTAACTACAACATTGTTACTTCACAACGTAACTACAACATTTTTACTTTACAACGTAACTACAACATTGTTTCTTCACAACGTAACTACAACATTGTTTCTTCACAACGTAACTACACATTGTTTCTTCACAACGTAAATACAACATTGTTACTTCACAACGTAACTACAACATTGTTACTTCATAACGTAACTACAACATTGTTACATTACAACATAACTACAACATTGTTACTTCACAATGTAACCACAACATTGTTACTTCACAACGTAACTACAACATTGTTCCTTCACAACATAACTACAACATTGTTACTTCACAATGTAACTACAACATTGTTTTAAGTTGCTTCACAATGTAACTACAACATTGTTTTAAGTTGCTTCACAACGTAACTACAACATTGTTTTAAGTTGCTTCACAACGTAACTATAACATCGTTTTAAGTTGCTTCACAAGGTAACTACAACATTGTTTTAAGTTGCTTCACAACGTAACTTCAACATTGTTTTAAGTTGCTTCACAACGTAACTACAACATTGTTTTAAGATGCTTCACAACGTAACTACAACATCGTTTTAAGTTGCTTCACAAGGTAACTACAACATTGTTTTAAGTTGCTTCACAACGTAACTACAACATTGTTTTAAGTTGCTTCACAATGTAACTACAACATTGTTTTAAGTTGCTTCACAACGTAACTACAACATTGTTTTAAGTTGCTTCACAACGCAACTACAACATCGTTTTAAGTTGCTTCACAAGGTAACTACAACATTGTTTTAAGTTGCTTCACAACGTAACTACAACATCGTTTTAAGTTGCTTCACAACGTAACTACAACATTGTTTTAAGTTGCTTCACAACGTAACTACAACATCGTTTTAAGTTGCTTCACAAGGTAACTACAACATTGTTTTAAGTTGCTTCACAACGTAACTACAACATTGTTTTAAGTTGCTTCACAACGTAACTACAACAATGTTTTAAGTTGCTTCACAACATAACTACAACATTGTTACTTCACAACGTAACTACAACATTGTTTTAAATTGCTTCACAACATAACTACAACATTGTTACTTCACAACGTAACTACAACATTGTTTTAAATTGCTTCACAACATAACTACAACATTGTTACTTCACAACGTAACTACAACATTGTTACTTAATGTAACTACAACATTGCTTTAAGTTACTTCACAACATAACTACATAATTGTTACTTAACATAACTACAACATTGTTTTAAGTTGCTTCACAACACAACTACAACATTGTTGCTTCACAACGTAACTACAACATTGTTGTTTCACCACGTAACTACAACATTGTTGCTTCACAACGTAACTACAACATTTTGCTTCACAACGTAACTACAACATTTTGCTTCACAACGTAACTACAACATTTTGCTTCACAACGTAACTATAATATTGTGGCTTCACAACGTAACTACAACATTGTTGCTTCACATTGTAACTACAACATTGTTCCTTCACAAAGTAACTACAACATTGTTCCTTCACAAAGTAACTACAACATTGTTACTTTACAACATAACTACAACATTGTTACTTCACAACGTAACTACAATATTGTTACTTCACAATGTAACTACAACATTGTTTTAAGTTGCTTCACAACGTAACTACAACATTGTTTAAGTTGCTTCACAACGTAACTACAACATTGTTTTAAGTTGCTACACAACGTAACTACAACATTGTTTTAAGCTGCTTCACAACGTAACTACAACATTGTTTTAGGTTGCTAACAACGTAACTACAACATTGTTGCTTCACAACGTAACTACAACATTGTTGCTTCATTCCATAACTACAACATTGTTACTTCACAACGTAACTACAACATTGTTACTTCACAACGTAACTACAACATTGTTACTTCACAACGTAACAGCAACATCGTTACTTCACAACATAACTACAACATTGTTACTTCACAACGTTACTACAACATTTTTACTTCACAATGTCACTACAATGTTACTTCACAACGTCACTACAATGTTACTTCACAACGTAACTACAACATTGTTACTTCACAACGTAACTACAACATTTTTACTTTACAACGTAACTACAACATTGTTTCTTCACAACGTAACTACAACATTGTTTCTTCACAACGTAACTACAACATTGTTTCTTCACAACGTAAATACAACATTGTTACTTCACAACGTAACTACAACATTGTTACTTCATAACGTAACTACAACATTGTTACTTCACAACATAACTACAACATTGTTACTTCACAACCTAACTACAACATTGTTACTTCACAACGTAACTACAACATTGTTACTTCCCAATGTAACCACAACATTGTTACTTCACAACGTAACTAAAACATTGTTCCTTCACAACATAACTACAACATTGTTACTTCACAATGTAACTACAACATTGTTTTAAGTTGCTTCACAATGTAACTACAACATTGTTTTAAGTTGCTTCACAACGTAACTGCAACATCGTTTTAAGTTGCTTCACAAGGTAACTACAACATTGTTTTAAGTTGCTTCACAACGTAACTACAACATTGTTTTAAGTTGCTTCACAACCTAACTACAACATTGTTTTAAGTTGCTTCACAACGTAACTACAACATCGTTTTAAGTTGCTTCACAAGGTAACTACAACATTGTTTTAAGTTGCTTCACAACGTAACTACAACATTGTTTTAAGTTGCTTCACAACGTAACTACAACATCGTTTTAAGTTGCTTCACAAGGTAACTACAACATTGTTTTAAGTTGCTTCACAACGTAACTACAACATTGTTTTAAGTTGCTTCACAACGTAACTACAACATTGTTTTAAGTTGCTTCACAACGTAACTACAACATCGTTTTAAGTTGCTTCACAAGGTAACTACAACATTGTTTTAAGTTGCTTCACAACGTAACTACAACATTGTTTTAAGTTGCTTCACAACGTAACTACAACATTGTTGCTTCACAACGTAACTACAACAATGTTGCTTCACAACGTAACTACAACATTGTTGCTTCACAACGTAACTACAACATTGTTACTTCACAACGTAACTACAACATTGTTACTTAATGTAACTACAACATTGTTTTAAGTTGCTTCACAACATAACTACAACATTGTTACTTCACAATGTAACTACAACATTGTTTTAAATTGCTTCACAACATAACTACAACATTGTTACTTCACAACGTAACTACAACATTGCTTTAAGTTGCTTCACAACACAACTACAACATTGTTGCTTCACAACGTAACTACAACATTGTTGCTTCACAACGTAACTACAACATTGTTGCTTCACAATGTAACTACAACATAATTGCTTCACAACGTAACTACAACATTGTTGCTTCACAACGTAACTACAACATTGTTGCTTCACAACGTAACTACAACATTGTTGCTTCACAACGTAACTACAACATTTTGCGTCACAACTTAACTACAACATTGTTGCTTCACATTGTAACTACAACATTGTTCCTTAACAACGTAACTACAGCATTGTTTTAAGTTGCTTCACAACATAACTACAACATTGTTATAAGTTGCTTCACAACGTAACTACAACACTGTTACTTCACAACGTAACTACAACATTGTTTTAAGTTGCTTCACAACGTAACTACAACATTGTTGCTTCACAACGTAATTACAATATTGTTACTTCACAACGTTACTAAAACATTACTTCACAACATAAATACAATGTTACTTCACAACGTAACTACAACATTGTTACTTTACAACGTAACTACAACATTGTTTTTTCACAACGTAACAACAACATTGTTACTTCACAACGTAACTACAACATTGTTACTTCACAACGTAACTACAACATTGTTACTTCACAACATAACTACAACATTGTTACTTCACAACGTAACTACAACATTGTTACTTCACAACGTAACTACAACATTGTTACTTCACAACGTAACTACAACATTGTTACTTCACAACGTAACTACAACTTCGTTACTTCACAACGTAACTACAACATTGTTACTTCACAACGTAACTACAACATTGTTACTTCACAACGTAACTACAACATTGTTACTTCACAACGTCACTACAATGTTACTTCACAACGTCACTACAATGTTACTTCACAACGTAACTACAACATTGTTACTTCACAACGTAACTACAACATTTTTACTTTACAACGTAACTACAACATTGTTTCTTCACAACGTAACTACAACATTGTTTCTTCACAACGTAACTACACATTGTTTCTTCACAACGTAAATACAACATTGTTACTTCACAACGTAACTACAACATTGTTACTTCATAACGTAACTACAACATTGTTACATTACAACATAACTACAACATTGTTACTTCACAATGTAACCACAACATTGTTACTTCACAACGTAACTACAACATTGTTCCTTCACAACATAACTACAACATTGTTACTTCACAATGTAACTACAACATTGTTTTAAGTTGCTTCACAATGTAACTACAACATTGTTTTAAGTTGCTTCACAACGTAACTACAACATTGTTTTAAGTTGCTTCACAACGTAACTACAACATCGTTTTAAGTTGCTTCACAAGGTAACTACAACATTGTTTTAAGTTGCTTCACAACGTAACTACAACATTGTTTTAAGTTGCTTCACAACGTAACTACAACATTGTTTTAAGATGCTTCACAACGTAACTACAACATCGTTTTAAGTTGCTTCACAAGGTAACTACAACATTGTTTTAAGTTGCTTCACAACGTAACTACAACATTGTTTTAAGTTGCTTCACAATGTAACTACAACATTGTTTTAAGTTGCTTCACAACGTAACTACAACATTGTTTTAAGTTGCTTCACAACGCAACTACAACATCGTTTTAAGTTGCTTCACAAGGTAACTACAACATTGTTTTAAGTTGCTTCACAACGTAACTACAACATCGTTTTAAGTTGCTTCACAACGTAACTACAACATTGTTTTAAGTTGCTTCACAACGTAACTACAACATCGTTTTAAGTTGCTTCACAAGGTAACTACAACATTGTTTTAAGTTGCTTCACAACGTAACTACAACATTGTTTTAAGTTGCTTCACAACGTAACTACAACAATGTTTTAAGTTGCTTCACAACATAACTACAACATTGTTACTTCACAACGTAACTACAACATTGTTTTAAATTGCTTCACAACATAACTACAACATTGTTACTTCACAACGTAACTACAACATTGTTTTAAATTGCTTCACAACATAACTACAACATTGTTACTTCACAACGTAACTACAACATTGTTACTTAATGTAACTACAACATTGCTTTAAGTTACTTCACAACATAACTACATAATTGTTACTTAACATAACTACAACATTGTTTTAAGTTGCTTCACAACACAACTACAACATTGTTGCTTCACAACGTAACTACAACATTGTTGTTTCACCACGTAACTACAACATTGTTGCTTCACAACGTAACTACAACATTTTGCTTCACAACGTAACTACAACATTTTGCTTCACAACGTAACTACAACATTTTGCTTCACAACGTAACTATAATATTGTGGCTTCACAACGTAACTACAACATTGTTGCTTCACATTGTAACTACAACATTGTTCCTTCACAAAGTAACTACAACATTGTTCCTTCACAAAGTAACTACAACATTGTTACTTTACAACGTAACTACAACATTGTTACTTCACAACGTAACTACAATATTGTTACTTCACAATGTAACTACAACATTGTTTTAAGTTGCTTCACAACGTAACTACAACATTGTTTAAGTTGCTTCACAACGTAACTACAACATTGTTTTAAGTTGCTACACAACGTAACTACAACATTGTTTTAAGCTGCTTCACAACGTAACTACAACATTGTTTTAGGTTGCTAACAACGTAACTACAACATTGTTGCTTCACAACGTAACTACAACATTGTTGCTTCATTCCATAACTACAACATTGTTACTTCACAACGTAACTACAACATTGTTACTTCACAACGTAACTACAACATTGTTACTTCACAACGTAACTACAACATCGTTACTTCACAACATAACTACAACATTGTTACTTCACAACGTTACTACAACATTTTTACTTCACAATGTCACTACAATGTTACTTCACAACGTCACTACAATGTTACTTCACAACGTAACTACAACATTGTTACTTCACAACGTAACTACAACATTTTTACTTTACAACGTAACTACAACATTGTTTCTTCACAACGTAACTACAACATTGTTTCTTCACAACGTAACTACAACATTGTTTCTTCACAACGTAAATACAACATTGTTACTTCACAACGTAACTACAACATTGTTACTTCATAACGTAACTACAACATTGTTACTTCACAACATAACTACAACATTGTTACTTCACAACCTAACTACAACATTGTTACTTCACAACGTAACTACAACATTGTTACTTCCCAATGTAACCACAACATTGTTACTTCACAACGTAACTAAAACATTGTTCCTTCACAACATAACTACAACATTGTTACTTCACAATGTAACTACAACATTGTTTTAAGTTGCTTCACAATGTAACTACAACATTGTTTTAAGTTGCTTCACAACGTAACTGCAACATCGTTTTAAGTTGCTTCACAAGGTAACTACAACATTGTTTTAAGTTGCTTCACAACGTAACTACAACATTGTTTTAAGTTGCTTCACAACCTAACTACAACATTGTTTTAAGTTGCTTCACAACGTAACTACAACATCGTTTTAAGTTGCTTCACAAGGTAACTACAACATTGTTTTAAGTTGCTTCACAACGTAACTACAACATTGTTTTAAGTTGCTTCACAACGTAACTACAACATCGTTTTAAGTTGCTTCACAAGGTAACTACAACATTGTTTTAAGTTGCTTCACAACGTAACTACAACATTGTTTTAAGTTGCTTCACAACGTAACTACAACATTGTTTTAAGTTGCTTCACAACGTAACTACAACATCGTTTTAAGTTGCTTCACAAGGTAACTACAACATTGTTTTAAGTTGCTTCACAACGTAACTACAACATTGTTTTAAGTTGCTTCACAACGTAACTACAACAATGTTTTAAGTTGCTTCACAACATAACTACAACATTGTTACTTCACAACGTAACTACAACATTGTTTTAAATTGCTTCACAACATAACTACAACATTGTTATTTCACAACGTAACTACAACATTGTTACTTAATGTAACTACAACATTGCTTTAAGTAACTTCACAACATAACTACATAATTGTTACTTAACATAACTACAACATTGTTTTAAGTTGCTTCACAACACAACTACAACATTGTTGCTTCACAACGTAACTACAACATTGTTGTTTCACCACGTAACTACAACATTGTTACTTCACAACGTAACTACAACTTAATTGCTTCACAACGTAACTGCAACATTGTTGCTTCACAACGTAACTACAACATTGTTGCTTCACAACGTAACTACAACATTGTTGCTTCACAACGTAACTACAACATTTTGCTTCACAACGTAACTACAACATTTTGCTTCACAACGTAACTACAATATTGTGGCTTCACAACGTAACTACAACATTGTTGCTTCACATTGTAACTACAACATTGTTCCTTCACAAAGTAACTACAACATTGTTACTTTACAACGTAACTACAACATTGTTACTTCACAACGTAACTACAATATTGTTACTTCACAATGTAACTACAACATTGTTTTAAGTTGCTTCACAACGTAACTACAACATTGTTTAAGTTGCTTCACAACGTAACTACAACATTGTTTTAAGTTGCTTCACAACGTAACTACAACATTGTTTTAAGTTGCTTCACAACGTAACTACAACATTGTTGCTTCACAACGTAACTATAACATTGTTGCTTCATACCATAACTACAACATTGTTACTTCACAACGTAACTACAACATTGTTACTTCACAACGTAACTACAACATTGTTACTTCACAACGAAACTACAACATCGTTACTTCACAACATAACTACAACATTGTTACTTCACAACGTAACTACAACATTTTTACTTCACAATGTCACTACAATGTTACTTCACAACGTCACTACAATGTTACTTCACGACGTAACTACAACATTGTTACTTCACAACGTAACTACAACATTTTTACTTTACAACGTAACTACAACATTGTTTCTTCACAACGTAACTACAACATTGTTTCTTCACAACGTAACTACAACATTGTTTCTCCACAACGTAAATACAACATTGTTACTTCATAACGTAACTTCAACATTGTTACTTCACAACATAACTACAACATTGTTACTTCACAACCTAACTACAACATTGTTACTTCACAACGTAACTACAACATTGTTACTTCACAATGTAACCACAACATTGTTACTTCACAACGTAACTACAACATTGTTCCTTCACAACATAACTACAACATTGTTACTTCACAATGTAACTACAACATTGTTTTAAGTTGCTTCACAATGTAACTACAACATTGTTTTAAGTTGCTTCACAACGTAACTACAACATTGTTTTAAGTTGCTTCACAACGTAACTACAACATTGTTTTAAGTTGCTTCACAACGTAACTACAACATTGTTTTAAGTTGCTTCACAACGTAACTACAACATTGTTTTAAGTTGCTTCACAACGTAACTACAACATTGTTGTAAGTTGCTTCACAACGTAACTACAAAATTGTTTTAAGTTGCTTCACAACGTAACTACAACATTGTTGCTTCACAACGTAACTACAACATTGTTACTTCACAACGTAACTACAACTTTGTTACTTCACAACGTAACTACAACATTGTTACTTCACAACGTAACTACAACATTGTTACTTAATGTAACTACAACATTGCTTTAAGTTACTTCATAACGTAACTACATAATTGTTTCTTAACATAACTACAACATTGTTACTTCACAACGTAACTACAACATTGCTTTAAGTTGCTTCACAACACAACTACAACATTGTTGCTTCACAACGTAACTACAACATTGTTGCTTCACAACGTAACTACAACATTGTTGCTTCACAATGTAACTACAACATAATTGCTTCACAACGTAACTACAACATTGTTGCTTCACAACGTAACTACAACATTGTTGCTTCACAACGTAACTACAACATTGTTGCTTCACAACGTAACTACAACATTTTGCGTCACAACTTAACTACAACATTGTTGCTTCACATTGTAACTACAACATTGTTCCTTCACAACGTAACTACAGCATTGTTTTAAGTTGCTTCACAACATAACTACAACATTGTTATAAGTTGCTTCACAACGTAACTACAACACTGTTACTTCACAACGTAACTACAACATTGTTTTAAGTTGCTTCACAACGTAACTACAACATTGTTGCTTCACAACGTAATTACAATATTGTTACTTCACAACGTTACTAAAACATTACTTCACAACATAAATACAATGTTACTTCACAACGTAACTACAACATTGTTACTTTACAACGTAACTACAACATTGTTTTTTCACAACGTAACAACAACATTGTTACTTCACAACGTAACTACAACATTGTTACTTCACAACGTAACTACAACATTGTTACTTCACAACGTAACTACAACATTGTTACTTCACAACATAACTACAACATTGTTACTTCACAACGTAACTACAACATTGTTACTTCACAACGTAACTACAACATTGTTACTTCACAACGTAACTACAACATTGTTACTTCACAACGTAACTACAACTTCGTTACTTCACAACGTAACTACAACATTGTTACTTCACAACGTAACTACAACATTGTTACTTCACAACGTAACTACAACATTGTTACTTCACAACGTCACTGCAATGTTACTTCACAACGTCACTACAATGTTACTTCACAACGTAACTACAACATTGTTACTTCACAACGTAACTACAACATTTTTACTTTACAACGTAACTACAACATTGTTTCTTCACAACGTAACTACAACATTGTTTCTTCACAACGTAACTACACATTGTTTCTTCACAACGTAAATACAACATTGTTACTTCACAACGTAACTACAACATTGTTACTTCATAACGTAACTACAACATTGTTACATTACAACATAACTACAACATTGTTACTTCACAATGTAACCACAACATTGTTACTTCACAACGTAACTACAACATTGTTCCTTCACAACATAACTACAACATTGTTACTTCACAATGTAACTACAACATTGTTTTAAGTTGCTTCACAATGTAACTACAACATTGTTTTAAGTTGCTTCACAACGTAACTACAACATTGTTTTAAGTTGCTTCACAACGTAACTACAACATCGTTTTAAGTTGCTTCACAAGGTAACTACAACATTGTTTTAAGTTGCTTCACAACGTAACTACAACATTGTTTTAAGTTGCTTCACAACGTAACTACAACATTGTTTTAAGATGCTTCACAACGTAACTACAACATCGTTTTAAGTTGCTTCACAAGGTAACTACAACATTGTTTTAAGTTGCTTCACAACGTAACTACAACATTGTTTTAAGTTGCTTCACAATGTAACTACAACATTGTTTTAAGTTGCTTCACAACGTAACTACAACATTGTTTTAAGTTGCTTCACAACGCAACTACAACATCGTTTTAAGTTGCTTCACAAGGTAACTACAACATTGTTTTAAGTTGCTTCACAACGTAACTACAACATCGTTTTAAGTTGCTTCACAACGTAACTACAACATTGTTTTAAGTTGCTTCACAACGTAACTACAACATCGTTTTAAGTTGCTTCACAAGGTAACTACAACATTGTTTTAAGTTGCTTCACAACGTAACTACAACATTGTTTTAAGTTGCTTCACAACGTAACTACAACAATGTTTTAAGTTGCTTCACAACATAACTACAACATTGTTACTTCACAACGTAACTACAACATTGTTTTAAATTGCTTCACAACATAACTACAACATTGTTACTTCACAACGTAACTACAACATTGTTTTAAATTGCTTCACAACATAACTACAACATTGTTACTTCACAACGTAACTACAACATTGTTACTTAATGTAACTACAACATTGCTTTAAGTTACTTCACAACATAACTACATAATTGTTACTTAACATAACTACAACATTGTTTTAAGTTGCTTCACAACACAACTACAACATTGTTGCTTCACAACGTAACTACAACATTGTTGTTTCACCACGTAACTACAACATTGTTGCTTCACAACGTAACTACAACATTTTGCTTCACAACGTAACTACAACATTTTGCTTCACAACGTAACTACAACATTTTGCTTCACAACGTAACTATAATATTGTGGCTTCACAACGTAACTACAACATTGTTGCTTCACATTGTAACTACAACATTGTTCCTTCACAAAGTAACTACAACATTGTTCCTTCACAAAGTAACTACAACATTGTTACTTTACAACGTAACTACAACATTGTTACTTCACAACGTAACTACAATATTGTTACTTCACAATGTAACTACAACATTGTTTTAAGTTGCTTCACAACGTAACTACAACATTGTTTAAGTTGCTTCACAACGTAACTACAACATTGTTTTAAGTTGCTACACAACGTAACTACAACATTGTTTTAAGCTGCTTCACAACGTAACTACAACATTGTTTTAGGTTGCTAACAACGTAACTACAACATTGTTGCTTCACAACGTAACTACAACATTGTTGCTTCATTCCATAACTACAACATTGTTACTTCACAACGTAACTACAACATTGTTACTTCACAACGTAACTACAACATTGTTACTTCACAACGTAACTACAACATCGTTACTTCACAACATAACTACAACATTGTTACTTCACAACGTTACTACAACATTTTTACTTCACAATGTCACTACAATGTTACTTCACAACGTCACTACAATGTTACTTCACAACGTAACTACAACATTGTTACTTCACAACGTAACTACAACATTTTTACTTTACAACGTAACTACAACATTGTTTCTTCACAACGTAACTACAACATTGTTTCTTCACAACGTAACTACAACATTGTTTCTTCACAACGTAAATACAACATTGTTACTTCACAACGTAACTACAACATTGTTACTTCATAACGTAACTACAACATTGTTACTTCACAACATAACTACAACATTGTTACTTCACAACCTAACTACAACATTGTTACTTCACAACGTAACTACAACATTGTTACTTCCCAATGTAACCACAACATTGTTACTTCACAACGTAACTAAAACATTGTTCCTTCACAACATAACTACAACATTGTTACTTCACAATGTAACTACAACATTGTTTTAAGTTGCTTCACAATGTAACTACAACATTGTTTTAAGTTGCTTCACAACGTAACTGCAACATCGTTTTAAGTTGCTTCACAAGGTAACTACAACATTGTTTTAAGTTGCTTCACAACGTAACTACAACATTGTTTTAAGTTGCTTCACAACCTAACTACAACATTGTTTTAAGTTGCTTCACAACGTAACTACAACATCGTTTTAAGTTGCTTCACAAGGTAACTACAACATTGTTTTAAGTTGCTTCACAACGTAACTACAACATTGTTTTAAGTTGCTTCACAACGTATCTACAACATCGTTTTAAGTTGCTTCACAAGGTAACTACAACATTGTTTTAAGTTGCTTCACAACGTAACTACAACATTGTTTTAAGTTGCTTCACAACGTAACTACAACATTGTTTTAAGTTGCTTCACAACGTAACTACAACATCGTTTTAAGTTGCTTCACAAGGTAACTACAACATTGTTTTAAGTTGCTTCACAACGTAACTACAACATTGTTTTAAGTTGCTTCACAACGTAACTACAACAATGTTTTAAGTTGCTTCACAACATAACTACAACATTGTTACTTCACAACGTAACTACAACATTGTTTTAAATTGCTTCACAACATAACTACAACATTGTTATTTCACAACGTAACTACAACATTGTTACTTAATGTAACTACAACATTGCTTTAAGTAACTTCACAACATAACTACATAATTGTTACTTAACATAACTACAACATTGTTTTAAGTTGCTTCACAACACAACTACAACATTGTTGCTTCACAACGTAACTACAACATTGTTGTTTCACCACGTAACTACAACATTGTTACTTCACAACGTAACTACAACTTAATTGCTTCACAACGTAACTGCAACATTGTTGCTTCACAACGTAACTACAACATTGTTGCTTCACAACGTAACTACAACATTGTTGCTTCACAACGTAACTACAACATTTTGCTTCACAACGTAACTACAACATTTTGCTTCACAACGTAACTACAATATTGTGGCTTCACAACGTAACTACAACATTGTTGCTTCACATTGTAACTACAACATTGTTCCTTCACAAAGTAACTACAACATTGTTACTTTACAACGTAACTACAACATTGTTACTTCACAACGTAACTACAATATTGTTACTTCACAATGTAACTACAACATTGTTTTAAGTTGCTTCACAACGTAACTACAACATTGTTTAAGTTGCTTCACAACGTAACTACAACATTGTTTTAAGTTGCTTCACAACGTAACTACAACATTGTTTTAAGTTGCTTCACAACGTAACTACAACATTGTTGCTTCACAACGTAACTACAACATTGTTGCTTCATACCATAACTACAACATTGTTACTTCACAACGTAACTACAACATTGTTACTTCACAACGTAACTACAACATTGTTACTTCACAACGAAACTACAACATCGTTACTTCACAACATAACTACAACATTGTTACTTCACAACGTAACTACAACATTTTTACTTCACAATGTCACTACAATGTTACTTCACAACGTCACTACAATGTTACTTCACGACGTAACTACAACATTGTTACTTCACAACGTAACTACAACATTTTTACTTTACAACGTAACTACAACATTGTTTCTTCACAACGTAACTACAACATTGTTTCTTCACAACGTAACTACAACATTGTTTCTTCACAACGTAAATACAACATTGTTACTTCATAACGTAACTTCAACATTGTTACTTCACAACATAACTACAACATTGTTACTTCACAACCTAACTACAACATTGTTACTTCACAACGTAACTACAACATTGTTACTTCACAATGTAACCACAACATTGTTACTTCACAACGTAACTACAACATTGTTCCTTCACAACATAACTACAACATTGTTACTTCACAATGTAACTACAACATTGTTTTAAGTTGCTTCACAATGTAACTACAACATTGTTTTAAGTTGCTTCACAACGTAACTACAACATTGTTTTAAGTTGCTTCACAACGTAACTACAACATTGTTTTAAGTTGCTTCACAACGTAACTACAACATTGTTTTAAGTTGCTTCACAACGTAACTACAACATTGTTTTAAGTTGCTTCACAACGTAACTACAACATTGTTGTAAGTTGCTTCACAACGTAACTACAAAATTGTTTTAAGTTGCTTCACAACGTAACTACAACATTGTTGCTTCACAACGTAACTACAACATTGTTACTTCACAACGTAACTACAACTTTGTTACTTCACAACGTAACTACAACATTGTTACTTCACAACGTAACTACAACATTGTTACTTAATGTAACTACAACATTGCTTTAAGTTACTTCATAACGTAACTACATAATTGTTTCTTAACATAACTACAACATTGTTACTTCACAACGTAACTACAACATTGTTACTTCACAACGTAACTACAACATCGTTACTTCACAACGTAACTACAACATTGTTACTTCACAACGTAACTACAACATTGTTACCTCACAATGTCACTACAATGTTACTTCACAACGTCACTACAATGTTACTTCACAACGTAACTACAACATTTTTACCTTACAACGTAACTACAACATTGTTTCTTAACAACGTAACTACAACATTGTTTCTTCACAACGTAACTACAACATTGTTTCTTGACAACGTAACTACAACATTGTTTCTTCACAACGTAAATACAACATTATTACTTCACAACGTAACTACAACATTGTTACTTCAAAACGTAACTACAACATTGTTACTTCACAACGTAACTACAACATTGTTACTTCACAATGTAACCACAACATTGTTACTTCACAACGTAACTACAACATTGTTCCTTCACAACATAACTACAACATTTTTACTTCACAACGTAACTACAACATTGTTACTTCACAATGTAACCACAACATTGTTACTTCACAACGTAACTACAACATTGTTCCTTCACAACATAACTACAACATTGTTACTTCACAATGTAACTACAACATTGTTTTAAGTTGCTTCACAATGTAACTACAACATTGTTTTAAGTTGCTTCACAACGTAACAACAACATTGTTTTAAGTTGCTTCACAACGTAACTACAACATTGTTTTAAGTTGCTTCACAACGTAACTACAACATTGTTTTAAGTTGCTTCACAACGTAAATACAACATTGTTTTAAGTTGCTTCACAACGTAACTACAACATTGTTGCTTCACAACGTAACTACAACATTGTTACTTCACAACGTAACTACAACATTGTTACTTCACAACGTAACTACAACATTGTTACTTCACAACGTAACTACAACATTGTTACTTAATGTAACTACAACATTGTTTTAAGTTGCGTCACAACATAACTACAACATTGTTACTTCACAACGTAACTACAACATTGTTTTAAATTGCTTCACAACATAACTACAACATTGTTACTTCACAACGTAACTACAACATTGTTACCTAATGTAACTACAACATTGCTTTAAGTTACTTCATAACGTAACTACATAATTGTTACTTAACATAACTACAACATTGTTACTTCACAACGTAACTACAACATTGTTCCTTCACAACATAACTACAACATTGTTACTTCACAATGTAACCACAACATTGTTACTTCACAACGTAACTACAACATTGTTCCTTCACAACATAACTACAACATTGTTACTTCACAATGTAACTACAACATTGTTTTAAGTTGCTTCACAATGTAACTACAACATTGTTTTAAGTTGCTTCACAACGTAACAACAACATTGTTTTAAGTTGCTTCACAACGTAACTACAACATTGTTGCTTCACAACGTAACTACAACATTGTTACTTCACAACGTAACTACAACATTGTTACTTCACAACGTAACTACAACATTGTTACTTCACAACGTAACTACAACATTGTTTTAAATTGCTTCACAACATAACTAGAACATTGTTACTTCACAACGTAACTACAACATTGTTACTTAATGTAACTACAACATTGCTTTAAGTTACTTCATAACGTAACTACATAATTGTTACTTAACATAACTACAACATTGTTACTTCACAACGTAACTACAACATTGTTACTTCACAACGTAACTACAACATTGTTACTTAATGTAACTACAACATTGTTTTAAGTTGCTTCACAACATAACTACAACATTGTTACTTCACAACGTAACTACAACATTGTTTTAAATTGCTTCACAACATAACTACAACATTGTTACTTCACAACGTAACTACAACATTGTTACCTAATGTAACTACAACATTGCTTTAAGTTACTTCATAACGTAACTACATAATTGTTACTTAACATAACTACAACATTGTTACTTCACAACGTAACTACAACATTGTTCCTTCACAACATAACTACAACATTGTTACTTCACAATGTAACCACAACATTGTTACTTCACAACGTAACTACAACATTGTTCCTTCACAACATAACTACAACATTGTTACTTCACAATGTAACTACAACATTGTTTTAAGTTGCTTCACAATGTAACTACAACATTGTTTTAAGTTGCTTCACAACGTAACAACAACATTGTTTTAAGTTGCTTCACAACGTAACTACAACATTGTTGCTTCACAACGTAACTACAACATTGTTACTTCACAACGTAACTACAACATTGTTACTTCACAACGTAACTACAACATTGTTACTTCACAACGTAACTACAACATTGTTTTAAATTGCTTCACAACATAACTAGAACATTGTTACTTCACAACGTAACTACAACATTGTTACTTAATGTAACTACAACATTGCTTTAAGTTACTTCATAACGTAACTACATAATTGTTACTTAACATAACTACAACATTGTTACTTCACAACGTAACTACAACATTGTTACTTCACAACGTAACTACAACATCGTTACTTCACAACGTAACTACAACATTGTTACTTCACAACGTAACTACAACATTGTTACCTCACAATGTCACTACAATGTTACTTCACAACGTCACTACAATGTTACTTCACAACGTAACTACAACATTTTTACTTTACAACGTAACTACAACATTGTTTCTTCACAACGTAACTACAACATTGTTACTTCACAACGTAAATACAACATTGTTACTTCACAACGTAACTACAACATTGTTACTTCACAACGTAACTACAACATTGTTACTTCACAACGTAACTACAACATTGTTACTTAATGTAACTACAACATTGTTTTAAGTTGCTTCACAACATAACTACAACATTGTTGCTTCACAACGTAACTACAACATTGTTGTTTCACAACGTAACTACAACATTGTTGCTTCACAACGTAACTACAACATAATTGCTTCACAACGTAACTGCAACATTGTTGCTTCACAACGTAACTGCAACATTGTTGCTTCACAACGTAACTACAACATTGTTGCTTCACAACGTAACTACAACATTTTGCTTCACAACGTAACTACAACATTGTGGCTTCACAACTTAACTCCAACATTGTTCCTTCACAACGTAACTACAACATTGTTACTTTACAACGTAACTACAACATTGTTACTTCACAACGTAACTACAATATTGTTACTTCACAATGTAACTACAACATTGTTTTAAGTTGCTTCACAATGTAACTACAACATTGTTTTAAGTTGCTTCACAATGTAACTACAACATTGTTACTTCACAACGTAACTACAACATTTTTACTTTACAACGTAACTACAACATTGTTTCTTCACAACGTAACTACAACATTGTTTCTTCACAACGTAACTACAACATTGTTTCTTCACAACGTAACTACAACATTGTTGCTTCATTCCATAACTACAACATTGTTACTTCACAACGTAACTACAACATTGTTACTTAATGTAACTACAACATTGCTTTAAGTTACTTCATAACGTAACTACATAATTGTTACTTAACATAACTACAACATTGTTACTTCACAATGTAACTACAACATTGTTACTTCACAACGTAACTACAACATCGTTACTTCACAACGTAACTACAACATTGTTACTTCACAACGTAACTACAACATTGTTACCTCACAATGTCACTACAATGTTACTTCACAACGTCACTACAATGTTACTTCACAACGTAACTACAACATTTTTACTTTACAACGTAACTACAACATTGTTTCTTCACAACGTAACTACAACATTGTTTCTTCACAACGTAACTACAACATTGTTGCTTCACAACGTAACTACAACATTGTTGCTTCACAACGTAACTACAACATTGTTGCTTCATACCATAACTACAACATTGTTACTTCACAACGTAACTACAACATTGTTACTTCACAACGTAACTACAACATTGTTACTTCACAACGTAACTACAACATCGTTACTTCACAACATAACTACAACATTGTTACTTCACAACGTAACTACAACATTTTTACTTCACAATGTCACTACAATGTTACTTCACAACGTCACTACAATGTTACTTCACGACGTAACTACAACATTGTTACTTCACAACGTAACTACAACATTTTTACTTTACAACGTAACTACAACATTGTTTCTTCACAACATAACTACAACATTGTTTCTTCACAAAGTAACTACAACATTGTTTCTTCACAACGTAAATACAACATTGTTACTTCACAACGTAACTACAACATTGATACTTCATAACGTAACTTCAACATTGTTACTTCACAACATAACTACAACATCGTTACTTCACAACGTAACTACAACATTGTTACTTCACAACGTAACTACAACATTGTTACCTCACAATGTCACTACAATGTTACTTCACAACGTCACTACAATGTTACTTCACAACGTAACTACAACATTTTTACTTTACAACGTAACTACAACATTGTTTCTTCACAACGTAACTACAACATTGTTTCTTCACAACGTAACTACAACATTGTTTCTTCACAACGTAACTACAACATTGTTTCTTCACAACGTAAATACAACATTGTTACTTCACAACGTAACTACAACATTGTTACTTCATAACGTAACTACAACATTGTTACTTCACAACGTAATTACAACATTGTTACTTCACAATGTAACCACAACATTGTTACTTCACAACGTAACTACAACATTGTTGCTTCACATTGTAACTACAACATTGTTCCTTCACAACGTAACTACAATATTGTTACTTCACAATGTAACTACAACATTGTTTTAAGTTGCTTCACAACGTAACTACAACATTGTTTAAGTTGCTTCACAACGTAACTACAACATTGTTTTAAGTTGCTTCACAACGTAACTACAACATTGTTTTAAGTTGCTTCACAACGTAACTACAACATCGTTTTAAGTTGCTTCACAAGGTAACTACAACATTGTTTTAAGTTGCTTCACAACGTAACTACAACATTGTTTTAAGTTTCTTCACAACGTAACTACAACATCGTTTTAAGTTGCTTCACAAGGTAACTACAACATTGTTTTAAGTTGCTTCACAACGTAACTACAACATTGTTTTAAGTTGCTTCACAACGTAACTACAACATTGTTTTAAGTTGCTTCACAACGTAACTACAACATCGTTTTAAGTTGCTTCACAAGGTAACTACAACATTGTTTTAAGTTGCTTCACAACGTAACTACAACATTGTTTTAAGTTGCTTCACAACGTAACTACAACAATGTTTTAAGTTGCTTCACAACATAACTACAACATTGTTACTTCACAACGTAACTACAACATTGTTTTAAATTGCTTCACAACATAACTACAACATTGTTACTTCACAACGTAACTACAACATTGTTTTAAGTTGCTTCACAACGTAACTACAAAATTGTTTTAAGTTGCTTCACAACGTAACTACAACATTGTTGCTTCACAACGTAACTACAACATTGTTTTAAGTTGCTTCACAACGTAACTACAACATTGTTTTAAATTGCTTCACAACATAACTACAACATTGTTACTTCACAACGTAACTACAACATTGTTACCTAATGTAACTACAACATTGCTTTAAGTTACTTCATAACGTAACTACATAATTGTTACTTAACATAACTACAACATTGTTACTTCACAACGTAACTACAACATTGTTCCTTCACAACATAACTACAACATTGTTACTTCACAATGTAACCACAACATTGTTACTTCACAACGTAACTACAACATTGTTCCTTCACAACATAACTACAACATTGTTACTTCACAATGTAACTACAACATTGTTTTAAGTTGCTTCACAATGTAACTACAACATTGTTTTAAGTTGCTTCACAACGTAACAACAACATTGTTTTAAGTTGCTTCACAACGTAACTACAACATTGTTGCTTCACAACGTAACTACAACATTGTTACTTCACAACGTAACTACAACATTGTTACTTCACAACGTAACTACAACATTGTTACTTCACAACGTAACTACAACATTGTTTTAAATTGCTTCACAACATAACTAGAACATTGTTACTTCACAACGTAACTACAACATTGTTACTTAATGTAACTACAACATTGCTTTAAGTTACTTCATAACGTAACTACATAATTGTTACTTAACATAACTACAACATTGTTACTTCACAACGTAACTACAACATTGTTACTTCACAACGTAACTACAACATCGTTACTTCACAACGTAACTACAACATTGTTACTTCACAACGTAACTACAACATTGTTACCTCACAATGTCACTACAATGTTACTTCACAACGTCACTACAATGTTACTTCACAACGTAACTACAACATTTTTACTTTACAACGTAACTACAACATTGTTTCTTCACAACGTAACTACAACATTGTTACTTCACAACGTAAATACAACATTGTTACTTCACAACGTAACTACAACATTGTTACTTCACAACGTAACTACAACATTGTTACTTCACAACGTAACTACAACATTGTTACTTAATGTAACTACAACATTGTTTTAAGTTGCTTCACAACATAACTACAACATTGTTGCTTCACAACGTAACTACAACATTGTTGTTTCACAACGTAACTACAACATTGTTGCTTCACAACGTAACTACAACATAATTGCTTCACAACGTAACTGCAACATTGTTGCTTCACAACGTAACTGCAACATTGTTGCTTCACAACGTAACTACAACATTGTTGCTTCACAACGTAACTACAACATTTTGCTTCACAACGTAACTACAACATTGTGGCTTCACAACTTAACTCCAACATTGTTCCTTCACAACGTAACTACAACATTGTTACTTTACAACGTAACTACAACATTGTTACTTCACAACGTAACAAGAATATTGTTACTTCACAATGTAACTACAACATTGTTTTAAGTTGCTTCACAATGTAACTACAACATTGTTTTAAGTTGCTTCACAATGTAACTACAACATTGTTACTTCACAACGTAACTACAACATTTTTACTTTACAACGTAACTACAACATTGTTTCTTCACAACGTAACTACAACATTGTTTCTTCACAACGTAACTACAACATTGTTTCTTCACAACGTAAATACAACATTGTTACTTCACAACGTAACTACAACATTGTTACTTCATAACGTAACTTCAACATTGTTACTTCACAACATAACTACAACATTGTTACTTCTCAACCTAACTACAACATTGTTACTTCACAACGTAACTACAACATTGTTACTTCACAATGTAACCACAACATTGTTACTTCACAACGTAACTACAACATTGTTCCTTCACAACATAACTACAACATTGTTACTTCACAATGTAACTACAACATTGTTTTAAGTTGCTTCACAATGTAACTACAACATTGTTTTAAGTTGCTTCACAACGTAACTACAACATTGTTTTAAGTTGCTTCACAACGTAACTACAACATTGTTTTAAGTTGCTTCACAACGTAACTACAACATTGTTTTAAGTTGCTTCACAACGTAACTACAACATTGTTTTAAGTTGCTTCACAACGTAACTACAACATTGTTTTAAGTTGCTTCACAACGTAACTACAAAATTGTTTTAAGTTGCTTCACAACGTAACTACAACATTGTTGCTTCACAACGTAACTACAACATTGTTTTAAGTTGTTTCACAACGTAACTACAACATTGTTTTAAGTTGCTTCACAACGTAACTACAACATCGTTTTAAGTTGCTTCACAAGGTAACTACAACATTGTTTTAAGTTGCTTCACAACGTAACTACAACATTGTTTTAAGTTGCTTCACAACGTAACTACAACATTGTTTTAAGTTGCTTCACAACGTAACTACAACATTGTTTTAAGTTGCTTCACAACGTAACTACAACATTGTTTTAAGTTGCTTCACAACGTAACTACAACATTGTTTTAAGTTGCTTCACAACGTAACTACAAAATTGTTTTAAGTTGCTTCACAACGTAACTACAACATTGTTACTTCACAACGTAACTACAACATTGTTACTTAATGTAACTACAACATTGCTTTAAGTTACTTCACAACATAACTACATAATTGTTACTTAACATAACTACAACATTGTTTTAAGTTGCTTCACAACACAACTACAACATTGTTGCTTCACAACGTAACTACAACATTGTTGTTTCACCACGTAACTACAACAATGTTGCTTCACAACGTAACTACAACTTAATTGCTTCACAACGTAACTGCAACATTGTTGCTTCAGAACGTAACTACAACATTGTTGCTTCACAACGTAACTACAACATTGTTGCTTCACAACGTAACTACAACATTTTGCTTCACAACGTAACTACAACATTTTGCTTCACAACGTAACTACAATATTGTGGCTTCACAACGTAACTACAACATTGTTGCTTCACATTGTAACTACAACATTGTTCCTTCACAAAGTAACTACAACATTGTTACTTTACAACGTAACTACAACATTGTTACTTCACAACGTAACTACAATATTGTTACTTCACAATGTAACTACAACATTGTTTTAAGTTGCTTCAGAACGTAACTACAACGTTGTTTAAGTTGCTTCACAACGTAACTACAACATTGTTTTAAGTTGCTTCACAACGTAACTACAACATTGTTTTAAGTAGCTTCACAACGTAACTACAACATTGTTTTAAGTTGCTTCACAACGTAACTACAACATTGTTTTAAGTTGCTACACAACGTAACTACAACATTGTTTTAAGCTGCTTCACAACGTAACTACAACATTGTTTTAGGTTGCTTCACAACGTAACTACAACATTGTTGCTTCACAACGTAACTACAACATTGTTGCTTCATACCATAACTACAACATTGTTACTTCACAACGTAACTACAACATTGTTACTTCACAACGTAACTACAACATTGTTACTTCACAACGTAACTACAACATCGTTACTTCACAACATAACTACAACATTGTTACTTCACAACGTAACTACAACATTTTTACTTCACAATGTCACTACAATGTTACTTCACAACGTCACTACAATGTTACTTCACGACGTAACTACAACATTGTTACTTCACAACGTAACTACAACATTTTTACTTTACAACGTAACTACAACATTGTTTCTTCACAACATAACTACAACATTGTTTCTTCACAACGTAACTACAACATTGTTTCTTCACAACGTAAATACAACATTGTTACTTCACAACGTAACTACAACATTGATACTTCATAACGTAACTTCAACATTGTTACTTCACAACATAACTACAACATTGTTACTTCACAACCTAACTACAACATTGTTACTTCACAACGTAACTACAACATTGTTACTTCACAATGTAACCACAACATTGTTACTTCACAACGTAACTACAACATTGTTCCTTCACAACATAACTACAACATTGTTACTTCACAATATAACTACAACATTGTTTTAAGTTGCTTCACAATGTAACTACAACATTGTTTTAAGTTGCTTCACAACGTAACTACAACATTGTTTTAAGTTGCTTCACAACGTAACTACAACATTGTTTTAAGTTGCTTCACAACGTAACTACAACATTTTTACTTCACAATGTCACTACAATGTTACTTCACAACGTCACTACAATGTTACTTCACGACGTAACTACAACATTGTTACTTCACAACGTAACTACAACATTTTTACTTTACAACGTAACTACAACATTGTTTCTTCACAACATAACTACAACATTGTTTCTTCACAAAGTAACTACAACATTGTTTCTTCACAACGTAAATACAACATTGTTACTTCACAACGTAACTACAACATTGATACTTCATAACGTAACTTCAACATTGTTACTTCACAACATAACTACAACATCGTTACTTCACAACGTAACTACAACATTGTTACTTCACAACGTAACTACAACATTGTTACCTCACAATGTCACTACAATGTTACTTCACAACGTCACTACAATGTTACTTCACAACGTAACTACAACATTTTTACTTTACAACGTAACTACAACATTGTTTCTTCACAACGTAACTACAACATTGTTTCTTCACAACGTAACTACAACATTGTTTCTTCACAACGTAACTACAACATTGTTTCTTCACAACGTAAATACAACATTGTTACTTCACAACGTAACTACAACATTGTTACTTCATAACGTAACTACAACATTGTTACTTCACAACGTAATTACAACATTGTTACTTCACAATGTAACCACAACATTGTTACTTCACAACGTAACTACAACATTGTTGCTTCACATTGTAACTACAACATTGTTCCTTCACAACGTAACTACAATATTGTTACTTCACAATGTAACTACAACATTGTTTTAAGTTGCTTCACAACGTAACTACAACATTGTTTAAGTTGCTTCACAACGTAACTACAACATTGTTTTAAGTTGCTTCACAACGTAACTACAACATTGTTTTAAGTTGCTTCACAACGTAACTACAACATCGTTTTAAGTTGCTTCACAAGGTAACTACAACATTGTTTTAAGTTGCTTCACAACGTAACTACAACATTGTTTTAAGTTTCTTCACAACGTAACTACAACATCGTTTTAAGTTGCTTCACAAGGTAACTACAACATTGTTTTAAGTTGCTTCACAACGTAACTACAACATTGTTTTAAGTTGCTTCACAACGTAACTACAACATTGTTTTAAGTTGCTTCACAACGTAACTACAACATCGTTTTAAGTTGCTTCACAAGGTAACTACAACATTGTTTTAAGTTGCTTCACAACGTAACTACAACATTGTTTTAAGTTGCTTCACAACGTAACTACAACAATGTTTTAAGTTGCTTCACAACATAACTACAACATTGTTACTTCACAACGTAACTACAACATTGTTTTAAATTGCTTCACAACATAACTACAACATTGTTACTTCACAACGTAACTACAACATTGTTTTAAGTTGCTTCACAACGTAACTACAAAATTGTTTTAAGTTGCTTCACAACGTAACTACAACATTGTTGCTTCACAACGTAACTACAACATTGTTTTAAGTTGCTTCACAACGTAACTACAACATTGTTTTAAATTGCTTCACAACATAACTACAACATTGTTACTTCACAACGTAACTACAACATTGTTACCTAATGTAACTACAACATTGCTTTAAGTTACTTCATAACGTAACTACATAATTGTTACTTAACATAACTACAACATTGTTACTTCACAACGTAACTACAACATTGTTCCTTCACAACATAACTACAACATTGTTACTTCACAATGTAACCACAACATTGTTACTTCACAACGTAACTACAACATTGTTCCTTCACAACATAACTACAACATTGTTACTTCACAATGTAACTACAACATTGTTTTAAGTTGCTTCACAATGTAACTACAACATTGTTTTAAGTTGCTTCACAACGTAACAACAACATTGTTTTAAGTTGCTTCACAACGTAACTACAACATTGTTGCTTCACAACGTAACTACAACATTGTTACTTCACAACGTAACTACAACATTGTTACTTCACAACGTAACTACAACATTGTTACTTCACAACGTAACTACAACATTGTTTTAAATTGCTTCACAACATAACTAGAACATTGTTACTTCACAACGTAACTACAACATTGTTACTTAATGTAACTACAACATTGCTTTAAGTTACTTCATAACGTAACTACATAATTGTTACTTAACATAACTACAACATTGTTACTTCACAACGTAACTACAACATTGTTACTTCACAACGTAACTACAACATCGTTACTTCACAACGTAACTACAACATTGTTACTTCACAACGTAACTACAACATTGTTACCTCACAATGTCACTACAATGTTACTTCACAACGTCACTACAATGTTACTTCACAACGTAACTACAACATTTTTACTTTACAACGTAACTACAACATTGTTTCTTCACAACGTAACTACAACATTGTTACTTCACAACGTAAATACAACATTGTTACTTCACAACGTAACTACAACATTGTTACTTCACAACGTAACTACAACATTGTTACTTCACAACGTAACTACAACATTGTTACTTAATGTAACTACAACATTGTTTTAAGTTGCTTCACAACATAACTACAACATTGTTGCTTCACAACGTAACTACAACATTGTTGTTTCACAACGTAACTACAACATTGTTGCTTCACAACGTAACTACAACATAATTGCTTCACAACGTAACTGCAACATTGTTGCTTCACAACGTAACTGCAACATTGTTGCTTCACAACGTAACTACAACATTGTTGCTTCACAACGTAACTACAACATTTTGCTTCACAACGTAACTACAACATTGTGGCTTCACAACTTAACTCCAACATTGTTCCTTCACAACGTAACTACAACATTGTTACTTTACAACGTAACTACAACATTGTTACTTCACAACGTAACAAGAATATTGTTACTTCACAATGTAACTACAACATTGTTTTAAGTTGCTTCACAATGTAACTACAACATTGTTTTAAGTTGCTTCACAATGTAACTACAACATTGTTACTTCACAACGTAACTACAACATTTTTACTTTACAACGTAACTACAACATTGTTTCTTCACAACGTAACTACAACATTGTTTCTTCACAACGTAACTACAACATTGTTTCTTCACAACGTAAATACAACATTGTTACTTCACAACGTAACTACAACATTGTTACTTCATAACGTAACTTCAACATTGTTACTTCACAACATAACTACAACATTGTTACTTCTCAACCTAACTACAACATTGTTACTTCACAACGTAACTACAACATTGTTACTTCACAATGTAACCACAACATTGTTACTTCACAACGTAACTACAACATTGTTCCTTCACAACATAACTACAACATTGTTACTTCACAATGTAACTACAACATTGTTTTAAGTTGCTTCACAATGTAACTACAACATTGTTTTAAGTTGCTTCACAACGTAACTACAACATTGTTTTAAGTTGCTTCACAACGTAACTACAACATTGTTTTAAGTTGCTTCACAACGTAACTACAACATTGTTTTAAGTTGCTTCACAACGTAACTACAACATTGTTTTAAGTTGCTTCACAACGTAACTACAACATTGTTTTAAGTTGCTTCACAACGTAACTACAAAATTGTTTTAAGTTGCTTCACAACGTAACTACAACATTGTTGCTTCACAACGTAACTACAACATTGTTTTAAGTTGTTTCACAACGTAACTACAACATTGTTTTAAGTTGCTTCACAACGTAACTACAACATCGTTTTAAGTTGCTTCACAAGGTAACTACAACATTGTTTTAAGTTGCTTCACAACGTAACTACAACATTGTTTTAAGTTGCTTCACAACGTAACTACAACATTGTTTTAAGTTGCTTCACAACGTAACTACAACATTGTTTTAAGTTGCTTCACAACGTAACTACAACATTGTTTTAAGTTGCTTCACAACGTAACTACAACATTGTTTTAAGTTGCTTCACAACGTAACTACAAAATTGTTTTAAGTTGCTTCACAACGTAACTACAACATTGTTACTTCACAACGTAACTACAACATTGTTACTTAATGTAACTACAACATTGCTTTAAGTTACTTCACAACATAACTACATAATTGTTACTTAACATAACTACAACATTGTTTTAAGTTGCTTCACAACACAACTACAACATTGTTGCTTCACAACGTAACTACAACATTGTTGTTTCACCACGTAACTACAACAATGTTGCTTCACAACGTAACTACAACTTAATTGCTTCACAACGTAACTGCAACATTGTTGCTTCAGAACGTAACTACAACATTGTTGCTTCACAACGTAACTACAACATTGTTGCTTCACAACGTAACTACAACATTTTGCTTCACAACGTAACTACAACATTTTGCTTCACAACGTAACTACAATATTGTGGCTTCACAACGTAACTACAACATTGTTGCTTCACATTGTAACTACAACATTGTTCCTTCACAAAGTAACTACAACATTGTTACTTTACAACGTAACTACAACATTGTTACTTCACAACGTAACTACAATATTGTTACTTCACAATGTAACTACAACATTGTTTTAAGTTGCTTCAGAACGTAACTACAACGTTGTTTAAGTTGCTTCACAACGTAACTACAACATTGTTTTAAGTTGCTTCACAACGTAACTACAACATTGTTTTAAGTAGCTTCACAACGTAACTACAACATTGTTTTAAGTTGCTTCACAACGTAACTACAACATTGTTTTAAGTTGCTACACAACGTAACTACAACATTGTTTTAAGCTGCTTCACAACGTAACTACAACATTGTTTTAGGTTGCTTCACAACGTAACTACAACATTGTTGCTTCACAACGTAACTACAACATTGTTGCTTCATACCATAACTACAACATTGTTACTTCACAACGTAACTACAACATTGTTACTTCACAACGTAACTACAACATTGTTACTTCACAACGTAACTACAACATCGTTACTTCACAACATAACTACAACATTGTTACTTCACAACGTAACTACAACATTTTTACTTCACAATGTCACTACAATGTTACTTCACAACGTCACTACAATGTTACTTCACGACGTAACTACAACATTGTTACTTCACAACGTAACTACAACATTTTTACTTTACAACGTAACTACAACATTGTTTCTTCACAACATAACTACAACATTGTTTCTTCACAACGTAACTACAACATTGTTTCTTCACAACGTAAATACAACATTGTTACTTCACAACGTAACTACAACATTGATACTTCATAACGTAACTTCAACATTGTTACTTCACAACATAACTACAACATTGTTACTTCACAACCTAACTACAACATTGTTACTTCACAACGTAACTACAACATTGTTACTTCACAATGTAACCACAACATTGTTACTTCACAACGTAACTACAACATTGTTCCTTCACAACATAACTACAACATTGTTACTTCACAATATAACTACAACATTGTTTTAAGTTGCTTCACAATGTAACTACAACATTGTTTTAAGTTGCTTCACAACGTAACTACAACATTGTTTTAAGTTGCTTCACAACGTAACTACAACATTGTTTTAAGTTGCTTCACAACGTAACTACAACATTGTTTTAAGTTGCTTCACAACGTAACTACAACATTGTTTTAAGTTGCTTCACAACGTAACTACAACATTGATTTAAGTTGCTTCACAACGTAACTACAAAATTGTTTTAAGTTGCTTCACAACGTAACTACAACATTGTTGCTTCACAACGTAACTACAACATTGGTACTTCACAACGTAACTACAACTTTGTTACTTCACAACGTAACTACAACATTGTTACTTCACAACGTAACTACAACATTGTTACTTAATGTAACTACAACATTGCTTTAAGTTACTTCATAACGTAACTACATAATTGTTACTTAACATAACTACAACATTGTTACTTCACAATGTAACTACAACATTGTTACTTCACAACGTAACTACAACATCGTTACTTCACAACGTAACTACAACATTGTTACTTCACAACGTAACTACAACATTGTTACCTCACAATGTCACTACAATGTTACTTCACAACGTCACTACAATGTTACTTCACAACGTAACTACAACATTTTTACTTTACAACGTAACTACAACATTGTTTCTTCACAACGTAACTACAACATTGTTTCTTCACAACGTAACTACAACATTGTTTCTTCACAACGTAACTACAACATTGTTTCTTCACAACGTAAATACAACATTGTTACTTCACAACGTAACTACAACATTGTTACTTCATAACGTAACTACAACATTATTACTTCACAACGTAACTACAACATTGTTACTTCACAATGTAACCACAACATTGTTACTTCACAACGTAACTACAACATTGTTGCTTCACATTGTAACTACAACATTGTTCCTTCACAAAGTAACTACAACATTGTTACTTTACAACGTAACTACAACATTGTTACTTCACAACGTAACTACAATATTGTTACTTCACAATGTAACTACAACGTTGTTTTAAGTTGCTTCACAACGTAACTACAACATTGTTTAAGTTGCTTCACAACGTAACTACAACATTGTTTTAAGTTGCTTCACAACGTAACTACAACATTGTTTTAAGTTGCTTCACAACGTAACTACAACATCGTTTTAAGTTGCTTCACAAGGTAACTACAACATTGTTTTAAGTTGCTTCACAACGTAACTACAACATTGTTTTAAGTTGCTTCACAACGTAACTACAACATCGTTTTAAGTTGCTTCACAAGGTAACTACAACATTGTTTTAAGTTGCTTCACAACGTAACTACAACATTGTTTTAAGTTGCTTCACAACGTAACTACAACATCGTTTTAAGTTGCTTCACAAGGTAACTACAACATTGTTTTAAGTTGCTTCACAACGTAACTACAACATTGTTTTAAGTTGCTTCACAACGTAACTACAACAATGTTTTAAGTTGCTTCACAACATAACTACAACATTGTTACTTCACAACGTAACTACAACATTGTTTTAAATTGCTTCACAACATAACTACAACATTGTTACTTCACAACGTAACTACAACATTGTTTTAAGTTGCTTCACAACGTAACTACAAAATTGTTTTAAGTTGCTTCACAACGTAACTACAACATAGTTGCTTCACAACGTAACTACAACATTGTTTTAAGTTGCTTCACAACGTAACTACAACATTGTTTTAAGTTGCTTCACAACGTAACTACAACATCGTTTTAAGTTGCTTCACAAGGTAACTACAACATTGTTTTAAGTTGCTTCACAACGTAACTACAACATTGTTTTAAGTTGCTTCACAACGTAACTACAACAATGTTTTAAGTTGCTTCACAACATAACTACAACATTGTTACTTCACAACGTAACTACAACATTGTTTTAAATTGCTTCACAACATAACTACAACATTGTTACTTCACAACGTAACTACAACATTGTTACTTAATGTAACTACAACATTGCTTTAAGTTACTTCACAACATAACTACATAATTGTTACTTAACATAACTACAACATTGTTTTAAGTTGCTTCACAACACAACTACAACATTGTTGCTTCACAACGTAACTACAACATTGTTGTTTCACCACGTAACTACAACATTGTTGCTTCACAACGTAACTACAACTTAATTGCTTCACAACGTAACTGCAACATTGTTGCTTCAGAACGTAACTACAACATTGTTGCTTCACAACGTAACTAGAACATTGTTGCTTCACAACGTAACTACAACATTTTGCTTCACAACGTAACTACAACATTTTGCTTCACAACGTAACTACAATATTGTGGCTTCACAACGTAACTACAACATTGTTGCTTCACATTGTAACTACAACATTGTTCCTTCACAAAGTAACTACAACATTGTTACTTTACAACGTAACTACAACATTGTTACTTCACAACGTAACTACAATATTGTTACTTCACAATGTAACTACAACATTGTTTTAAGTTGCTTCACAACGTAACTACAACGTTGTTTAAGTTGCTTCACAACGTAACTACAACATTGTTTTAAGTTGCTTCACAACGTAACTACAACATTGTTTTAAGTTGCTTCACAACGTAACTACAACATTGTTTTAAGTTGCTTCACAACGTAACTACAACATTGTTTTAAGTTGCTACACAACGTAACTACAACATTGTTTTAAGCTGCTTCACAACGTAACTACAACATTGTTTTAGGTTGCTTCACAACGTAACTACAACATTGTTGCTTCACAACGTAACTACAACATTGTTACTTCATACCATAACTACAACATTGTTACTTCACAACGTAACTACAACATTGTTACTTCACAACGTAACTACAACATTGTTACTTCACAACGTAACTACAACATCGTTACTTCACAACATAACTACAACATTGTTACTTCACAACGTAACTACAACATTTTTACTTCACAATGTCACTACAATGTTACTTCACAACGTCACTACAATGTTACTTCACGACGTAACTACAACATTGTTACTTCACAACGTAACTACAACATTTTTACTTTACAACGTAACTACAACATTGTTTCTTCACAACATAACTACAACATTGTTTCTTCACAACGTAACTACAACATTGTTTCTTCACAACGTAAATACAACATTGTTACTTCACAACGTAACTACAACATTGATACTTCATAACGTAACTTCAACATTGTTACTTCACAACATAACTACAACATTGTTACTTCACAACCTAACTACAACATTGTTACTTCACAACGTAACTACAACATTGTTACTTCACAATGTAACCACAACATTGTTACTTCACAACGTAACTACAACATTGTTCCTTCACAACATAACTACAACATTGTTACTTCACAATGTAACTACAACATTGTTTTAAGTTGCTTCACAATGTAACTACAACATTGTTTTAAGTTGCTTCACAACGTAACTACAACATTGTTTTAAGTTGCTTCACAACGTAACTACAACATTGTTTTAAGTTGCTTCACAACGTAACTACAACATTGTTTTAAGTTGCTTCACAACGTAACTACAACATTGTTTTCAGGTGCTTCACAATGTAACTACAACATTGTTTTAAGTTGCTTCACAACGTAACTATAAAATTGTTTTAAGTTGCTTCACAACGTAACTACAACATTGTTGCTTCACAACGTAACTACAACATTGTTACTTCACAACGTAACTACAACTTTGTTACTTCACAACGTAACTACAACATTGTTACTTCACAACGTAACTACAACATTGTTACTTAATGTAACTACAACATTGCTTTAAGTTACTTCATAACGTAACTACATAATTGTTACTTAACATAACTACAACATTGTTACTTCACAATGTAACTACAACATTGTTACTTCACAACGTAACTACAACATCGTTACTTCACAACGTAACTACAACATTTTTACTTTACAACGTAACTACAACATTGTTTCTTCACAACGTAACTACAACATTGTTTCTTCACAACGTAACTACAACATTGTTTCTTCACAACGTAACTACAACATTGTTTCTTCACAACGTAAATACAACATTGTTACTTCACAACGTAACTACAACATTGTTACTTCATAACGCAACTACAACATTGTTACTTCACAACGTAACTACAACATTGTTACTTCACAATGTAACCACAACATTGTTACTTCACAACGTAACTACAACATTGTTGCTTCACATTGTAACTACAACATTGTTCCTTCACAAAGTAACTACAACATTGTTACTTTACAACGTAACTACAACATTGTTACTTCACAACGTAACTACAATATTGTTACTTCACAATGTAACTACAACATTGTTTTAAGTTGCTTCACAACGTAACTACAACATTGTTTAAGTTGCTTCACAACGTAACTACAACATTGTTTTAAGTTGCTTCACAACGTAACTACAACATTGTTTTAAGTTGCTTCACAACGTAACTACAACATCGTTTTAAGTTGCTTCACAAGGTAACTACAACATTGTTTTAAGTTGCTTCACAACGTAACTACAACATTGTTTTAAGTTGCTTCACAACGTAACTACAACATCGTTTTAAGTTGCTTCACAAGGTAACTACAACATTGTTTTAAGTTGCTTCACAACGTAACTACAACATTGTTTTAAGTTGCTTCACAACGTAACTACAACATTGTTTTAAGTTGCTTCACAACGTAACTACAACATCGTTTTAAGTTGCTTCACAAGGTAACTACAACATTGTTTTAAGTTGCTTCACAACGTAACTACAACATTGTTTTAAGTTGCTTCACAACGTAACTACAACAATGTTTTAAGTTGCTTCACAACATAACTACAACATTGTTACTTCACAACGTAACTACAACATTGTTTTAAATTGCTTCACAACATAACTACAACATTGTTACTTCACAACGTAACTACAACATTGTTACTTAATGTAACTACAACATTGCTTTAAGTTACTTCACAACATAACTACATAATTGTTACTTAACATAACTACAACATTGTTTTAAGTTGCTTCACAACACAACTACAACATTGTTGCTTCACAACGTAACTACAACATTGTTGTTTCACCACGTAACTACAACATTGTTGCTTCACAACGTAACTACAACTTAATTGCTTCACAACGTAACTGCAACATTGTTGCTTCACAACGTAACTACAACATTGTTGCTTCACAACGTAACTACAACATTGTTGCTTCACAACGTAACTACAACATTTTGCTTCACAACGTAACTACAACATTTTGCTTCACAACGTAACTACAATATTGTGGCTTCACAACGTAACTACAACATTGTTGCTTCACATTGTAACTACAACATTGTTCCTTCACAAAGTAACTACAACATTGTTACTTTACAACGTAACTACAACATTGTTACTTCACAACGTAACTACAATATTGTTACTTCACAATGTAACTACAACATTGTTTTAAGTTGCTTCACAACGTAACTACAATATTGTTTAAGTTGCTTCACAACGTAACTACAACATTGTTTTAAGTTGCTTCACAACGTAACTACAACATTGTTTTAAGTTGCTTCACAACGTAACTACAACATTGTTTTAAGTTGCTTCACAACGTAACTACAACATTGTTTTAAGTTGCTATACAACGTAACTACAACATTGTTTTAAGCTGCTTCACAACGTAACTACAACATTGTTTTAGGTTGCTTCACAACGTAACTACAACATTGTTGCTTCACAACGTAACTACAACACTGTTGCTTCATACCATAACTACAACATTGTTACTTCACAACGTAACTACAACATTGTTACTTCACAACGTAACTACAACATTGTTACTTCACAACGTAACTACAACATCGTTACTTCACAACATAACTACAACATTGTTACTTCACAACGTAACTACAACATTTTTACTTCACAATGTCACTACAATGTTACTTCACAACGTCACTACAATGTTACTTCACGACGTAACTACAACATTGTTACTTCACAACGTAACTACAACATTTTTACTTTACAACGTAACTACAACATTGTTTCTTCACAACGTAACTACAACATTGTTTCTTCACAACGTAACTACAACATTGTTTCTTCACAACGTAAATACAACATTGTTACTTCACAACGTAACTACAACATTGTTACTTCATAACGTAACTTCAACATTGTTACTTCACAACATAACTACAACATTGTTACTTCACAACCTAACTACAACATTGTTACTTCACAACGTAACTACAACATTGTTACTTCACAATGTAACCACAACATTGTTACTTCACAACGTAACTACAACATTGTTCCTTCACAACATAACTACAACATTGTTACTTCACAATGTAACTACAACATTGTTTTTAGTTGCTTCACAATGTAACTACAACATTGTTTTAAGTTGCTTCACAACGTAACTACAACATTGTTTTAAGTTGCTTCACAACGTAACTACAACATTGTTTTAAGTTGCTTCACAACGTAACTACAACATTGTTTTAAGTTGCTTCACAACGTAACTACAACATTGTTTTAAGTTGCTTCACAACGTAACTACAACATTGTTTTAAGTTGCTTCACAACGTAACTACAAAATTGTTTTAAGTTGCTTCACAACGTAACTACAACATTGTTGCTTCACAACGTAACTACAACATTGTTACTTCACAAAGTAACTACAACTTTGTTACTTCACAACGTAACTACAACATTGTTACTTCACAACGTAACTACAACATTGTTACTTAATGTAACTACAACATTGCTTTAAGTTACTTCATAACGTAACTACATAATTGTTACTTAACATAACTACAACATTGTTACTTCACAATGTAACTACAACATTGCTTTAAGTTACTTCATAACGTAACTACATAATTGTTACTTAACATAACTACAACATTGTTACTTCACAATGTAACTACAACATTGTTACTTCACAACGTAACTACAACATCGTTACTTCACAACGTAACTACAACATTGTTACTTCACAACGTAACTACAACATTGTTACCTCACAATGTCACTACAATGTTACTTCACAACGTCACTACAATGTTACTTCACAACGTAACTACAACATTTTTACTTTACAACGTAACTACAACATTGTTTCTTCACAACGTAACTACAACATTGTTTCTTCACAACGTAACTACAACATTGTTTCTTCACAACGTAACTACAACATTGTTTCTTCACAACGTAAATACAACATTGTTACTTCACAATGTAACCACAACATTGTTACTTCACAACGTAACTACAACATTGTTGCTTCACATTGTAACTACAACATTGTTCCTTCACAAAGTAACTACAACATTGTTACTTTACAACGTAACTACAACATTGTTACTTCACAACGTAACTACAATATTGTTACTTCACAATGTAACTACAACATTGTTTTAAGTTGCTTCACAACGTAACTACAACATTGTTTAAGTTGCTTCACAACGTAACTACAACATTGTTTTAAGTTGCTTCACAACGTAACTACAACATTGTTTTAAGTTGCTTCACAACGTAACTACAACATCGTTTTAAGTTGCTTCACAAGGTAACTACAACATTGTTTTAAGTTGCTTCACAACGTAACTACAACATTGTTTTAAGTTGCTTCACAACGTAACTACAACATCGTTTTAAGTTGCTTCACAAGGTAACTACAACATTGTTTTAAGTTGCTTCACAACGTAACTACAACATTGTTTTAAGTTGCTTCACAACGTAACTTCAACATTGTTTTAAGTTGCTTCACAACGTAACTACAACATCGTTTTAAGTTGCTTCACAAGGTAACTACAACATTGTTTTAAGTTGCTTCACAACGTAACTACAACATTGTTTTAAGTTGCTTCACAACGTAACTACAACAATGTTTTAATTTGCTTCACAACATAACTACAACATTGTTACTTCACAACGTAACTACAACATTGTTTTAAATTGCTTCACAACATAACTACAACATTGTTACTTCACAACGTAACTACAACATTGTTACTTAATGTAACTACAACATTGCTTTAAGTTACTTCACAACATAACTACATAATTGTTACTTAACATAACTACAACATTGTTTTAAGTTGCTTCACAACACAACTACAACATTGTTGCTTCACAACGTAACTACAACAATGTTGTTTCACCACGTAACTACAACATTGTTGCTTCACAACGTAACTACAACTTAATTGCTTCACAACGAAACTGCAACATTGTTGCTTCACAACGTAACTACAACATTGTTGCTTCTCAACGTAACTACAACATTGTTGCTTCACAACGTAACTACAACATTTTGCTTCACAACGTAACTACAATATTGTGGCTTCACAACGTAACTACAACATTGTTGCTTCACATTGTAACTACAACATTGTTCCTTCACAAAGTAACTACAACATTGTTACTTTACAACGTAACTACAACATTGTTTCTTCACAACGTAACTACAATATTGTTACTTCACAATGTAACTACAACATTGTTTTAAGTTGCTTCACAACGTAACTACAACATTGTTTAAGTTGCTTCACAACGTAACTACAACATTGTTTTAAGTTGCTTCACAACGTAACTACAACATTGTTTTAAGTTGCTTCACAACGTAACTACAACATTGTTTTAAGTTGCTTCACAACGTAACTACAACATTGTTTTAAGTTGCTACACAACGTAACTACAACATTGTTTTAAGCTGCTTCACAACGTAACTACAACATTGTTTTAGGTTGCTTCACAACGTAACTACAACATTGTTGCTTCACAACGTAACTACAACATTGTTGCTTCATACCATAACTACAACATTGTTACTTCACAACGTAACTACAACATTGTTACTTCACAACGTAACTACAACATTGTTACTTCACAACGTAACTACAACATCGTTACTTCACAACATAACTACAACATTGTTACTTCACAACGTAACTACAACATTTTTACTTCACAATGTCACTACAATGTTACTTCACAACGTCACTACAATGTTACTTCACGACGTAACTACAACATTGTTACTTCACAACGTAACTACAACATTTTTACTTTACAACGTAACTACAACATTGTTTCTTCACAACGTAACTACAACATTGTTTCTTCACAACGTAACTACAACATTGTTTCTTCACAGCGTAACTACAACATTGTTTCTTCACAACGTAAATACAACATTGTTACTTCACAACGTAACTACAACATTGTTACTTCATAACGTAACTTCAACATTGTTACTTCACAACATAACTACAACATTGTTACTTCACAACCTAACTACAACATTGTTACTTCACAACGTAACTACAACATTGTTACTTCACAATGTAACCACAACATTGTTACTTCACAACGTAACTACAACATTGTTCCTTCACAACATAACTACAACATTGTTACTTCACAATGTAACTACAACATTGTTTTAAGTTGCTTCACAATGTAACTACAACATTGTTTTAAGTTGCTTCACAACGTAACTACAACATTGTTTTAAGTTGCTTCACAACGTAACTACAACATTGTTTTAAGTTGCTTCACAATGTAACTACAACATTGCTTTAAGTTACTTCATAACGTAACTACATAATTGTTACTTAACATAACTACAACATTGCTACTTCACAACGTAACTACAACATTGTTACTTCACAACGTAACTACAACATCGTTACTTCACAACGTAACTACAACATTGTTACTTCACAACGTAACTACAATATTGTTACCTCACAATGTCACTACAATGTTACTTCACAACGTCACTACAATGTTACTTCACAACGTAACTACAACATTTTTACTTTACAACGTAACTACAACATTGTTTCTTCACAACGTAACTACAACATTGTTTCTTCACAACGTAACTACAACATTGTTTCTTCACAACGTAACTACAACATTGTTACTTCACAACGTAAATACAACATTGTTACTTCACAACGTAACTACAACATTGTTACTTCACAACGTAACTACAACATTGTTACTTCACAACGTAACTACAACATTGTTACTTAATGTAACTACAACACTGTTTTAAGTTGCTTCACAACATAACTACAACATTGTTGCTTCACAACGTAACTACAACATTGTTGTTTCACAACGTAACTACAACATTGTTGCTTCACAACGTAACTACAACAGTATTGCTTCACAACGTAACTGCAACATTGTTGCTTCACAACGTAACTGCAACATTGTTGCTTCACAACGTAACTACAACATTGTTGCTTCACAACGTAACTACAACATTTTGCTTCACAACGTAACTACAACATTGTGGCTTCACAACTTAACTCCAACATTGTTCCTTCACAACGTAACTACAACATTGTTACTTTACAACGTAACTACAACATTGTTACTTCACAACGTAACTACAATATTGTTACTTCACAATGTAACTACAACATTGTTTTAAGTTGCTTCACAATGTAACTACAACATTGTTTTAAGTTGCTTCACAATGTAACTACAACATTGTTACTTCACAACGTAACTACAACATTTTTACTTTACAACGTAACTACAACATTGTTTCTTCACAACGTAACTACAACATTGTTTCTTCACAACGTAACTACAACATTGTTTCTTCACAACGTAAATACAACATTGTTACCTCACAATGTCACTACAATGTTACTTCACAACGTCACTACAATGTTACTTCACAACGTAACTACAACATTTTTACTTTACAACGTAACTACAACATTGTTTCTTCACAACGTAACTACAACATTGTTTCTTCACAACGTAACTACAACATTGTTTCTTCACAACGTAACTACAACATTGTTTCTTCACAACGTAAATACAACATTGTTACTTCACAACGTAACTACAACATTGTTACTTCATAACGCAACTACAACATTGTTACTTCACAACGTAACTACAACATTGTTACTTCACAATGTAACCACAACATTGTTACTTCACAACGTAACTACAACATTGTTGCTTCACATTGTAACTACAACATTGTTCCTTCACAAAGTAACTACAACATTGTTACTTTACAACGTAACTACAACATTGTTACTTCACAACGTAACTACAATATTGTTACTTCACAATGTAACTACAACATTGTTTTAAGTTGCTTCACAACGTAACTACAACATTGTTTAAGTTGCTTCACAACGTAACTACAACATTGTTTTAAGTTGCTTCACAACGTAACTACAACATTGTTTTAAGTTGCTTCACAACGTAACTACAACATCGTTTTAAGTTGCTTCACAAGGTAACTACAACATTGTTTTAAGTTGCTTCACAACGTAACTACAACATTGTTTTAAGTTGCTTCACAACGTAACTACAACATCGTTTTAAGTTGCTTCACAAGGTAACTACAACATTGTTTTAAGTTGCTTCACAACGTAACTACAACATTGTTTTAAGTTGCTTCACAACGTAACTACAACATTGTTTTAAGTTGCTTCACAACGTAACTACAACATCGTTTTAAGTTGCTTCACAAGGTAACTACAACATTGTTTTAAGTTGCTTCACAACGTAACTACAACATTGTTTTAAGTTGCTTCACAACGTAACTACAACAATGTTTTAAGTTGCTTCACAACATAACTACAACATTGTTACTTCACAACGTAACTACAACATTGTTTTAAATTGCTTCACAACATAACTACAACATTGTTACTTCACAACGTAACTACAACATTGTTACTTAATGTAACTACAACATTGCTTTAAGTTACTTCACAACATAACTACATAATTGTTACTTAACATAACTACAACATTGTTTTAAGTTGCTTCACAACACAACTACAACATTGTTGCTTCACAACGTAACTACAACATTGTTGTTTCACCACGTAACTACAACATTGTTGCTTCACAACGTAACTACAACTTAATTGCTTCACAACGTAACTGCAACATTGTTGCTTCACAACGTAACTACAACATTGTTGCTTCACAACGTAACTACAACATTGTTGCTTCACAACGTAACTACAACATTTTGCTTCACAACGTAACTACAACATTTTGCTTCACAACGTAACTACAATATTGTGGCTTCACAACGTAACTACAACATTGTTGCTTCACATTGTAACTACAACATTGTTCCTTCACAAAGTAACTACAACATTGTTACTTTACAACGTAACTACAACATTGTTACTTCACAACGTAACTACAATATTGTTACTTCACAATGTAACTACAACATTGTTTTAAGTTGCTTCACAACGTAACTACAATATTGTTTAAGTTGCTTCACAACGTAACTACAACATTGTTTTAAGTTGCTTCACAACGTAACTACAACATTGTTTTAAGTTGCTTCACAACGTAACTACAACATTGTTTTAAGTTGCTTCACAACGTAACTACAACATTGTTTTAAGTTGCTATACAACGTAACTACAACATTGTTTTAAGCTGCTTCACAACGTAACTACAACATTGTTTTAGGTTGCTTCACAACGTAACTACAACATTGTTGCTTCACAACGTAACTACAACATTGTTGCTTCATACCATAACTACAACATTGTTACTTCACAACGTAACTACAACATTGTTACTTCACAACGTAACTACAACATTGTTACTTCACAACGTAACTACAACATCGTTACTTCACAACATAACTACAACATTGTTACTTCACAACGTAACTACAACATTTTTACTTCACAATGTCACTACAATGTTACTTCACAACGTCACTACAATGTTACTTCACGACGTAACTACAACATTGTTACTTCACAACGTAACTACAACATTTTTACTTTACAACGTAACTACAACATTGTTTCTTCACAACGTAACTACAACATTGTTTCTTCACAACGTAACTACAACATTGTTTCTTCACAACGTAAATACAACATTGTTACTTCACAACGTAACTACAACATTGTTACTTCATAACGTAACTTCAACATTGTTACTTCACAACATAACTACAACATTGTTACTTCACAACCTAACTACAACATTGTTACTTCACAACGTAACTACAACATTGTTACTTCACAATGTAACCACAACATTGTTACTTCACAACGTAACTACAACATTGTTCCTTCACAACATAACTACAACATTGTTACTTCACAATGTAACTACAACATTGTTTTTAGTTGCTTCACAATGTAACTACAACATTGTTTTAAGTTGCTTCACAACGTAACTACAACATTGTTTTAAGTTGCTTCACAACGTAACTACAACATTGTTTTAAGTTGCTTCACAACGTAACTACAACATTGTTTTAAGTTGCTTCACAACGTAACTACAACATTGTTTTAAGTTGCTTCACAACGTAACTACAACATTGTTTTAAGTTGCTTCACAACGTAACTACAAAATTGTTTTAAGTTGCTTCACAACGTAACTACAACATTGTTGCTTCACAACGTAACTACAACATTGTTACTTCACAAAGTAACTACAACTTTGTTACTTCACAACGTAACTACAACATTGTTACTTCACAACGTAACTACAACATTGTTACTTAATGTAACTACAACATTGCTTTAAGTTACTTCATAACGTAACTACATAATTGTTACTTAACATAACTACAACATTGTTACTTCACAATGTAACTACAACATTGTTACTTCACAACGTAACTACAACATCGTTACTTCACAACGTAACTACAACATTGTTACTTCACAACGTAACTACAACATTGTTACCTCACAATGTCACTACAATGTTACTTCACAACGTCACTACAATGTTACTTCACAACGTAACTACAACATTTTTACTTTACAACGTAACTACAACATTGTTTCTTCACAACGTAACTACAACATTGTTTCTTCACAACGTAACTACAACATTGTTTCTTCACAACGTAACTACAACATTGTTTCTTCACAACGTAAATACAACATTGTTACTTCACAACGTAACTACAACATTGTTACTTCATAACGCAACTACAACATTGTTACTTCACAACGTAACTACAACATTGTTACTTCACAATGTAACCACAACATTGTTACTTCACAACGTAACTACAACATTGTTGCTTCACATTGTAACTACAACATTGTTCCTTCACAAAGTAACTACAACATTGTTACTTTACAACGTAACTACAACATTGTTACTTCACAACGTAACTACAATATTGTTACTTCACAATGTAACTACAACATTGTTTTAAGTTGCTTCACAACGTAACTACAACATTGTTTAAGTTGCTTCACAACGTAACTACAACATTGTTTTAAGTTGCTTCACAACGTAACTACAACATTGTTTTAAGTTGCTTCACAACGTAACTACAACATCGTTTTAAGTTGCTTCACAAGGTAACTACAACATTGTTTTAAGTTGCTTCACAACGTAACTACAACATTGTTTTAAGTTGCTTCACAACGTAACTACAACATCGTTTTAAGTTGCTTCACAAGGTAACTACAACATTGTTTTAAGTTGCTTCACAACGTAACTACAACATTGTTTTAAGTTGCTTCACAACGTAACTACAACATTGTTTTAAGTTGCTTCACAACGTAACTACAACATCGTTTTAAGTTGCTTCACAAGGTAACTACAACATTGTTTTAAGTTGCTTCACAACGTAACTACAACATTGTTTTAAGTTGCTTCACAACGTAACTACAACAATGTTTTAAGTTGCTTCACAACATAACTACAACATTGTTACTTCACAACGTAACTACAACATTGTTTTAAATTGCTTCACAACATAACTACAACATTGTTACTTCACAACGTAACTACAACATTGTTACTTAATGTAACTACAACATTGCTTTAAGTTACTTCACAACATAACTACATAATTGTTACTTAACATAACTACAACATTGTTTTAAGTTGCTTCACAACACAACTACAACATTGTTGCTTCACAACGTAACTACAACATTGTTGTTTCACCACGTAACTACAACATTGTTGCTTCACAACGTAACTACAACTTAATTGCTTCACAACGTAACTGCAACATTGTTGCTTCACAACGTAACTACAACATTGTTGCTTCACAACGTAACTACAACATTGTTGCTTCACAACGTAACTACAACATTTTGCTTCACAACGTAACTACAACATTTTGCTTCACAACGTAACTACAATATTGTGGCTTCACAACGTAACTACAACATTGTTGCTTCACATTGTAACTACAACATTGTTCCTTCACAAAGTAACTACAACATTGTTACTTTACAACGTAACTACAACATTGTTACTTCACAACGTAACTACAATATTGTTACTTCACAATGTAACTACAACATTGTTTTAAGTTGCTTCACAACGTAACTACAATATTGTTTAAGTTGCTTCACAACGTAACTACAACATTGTTTTAAGTTGCTTCACAACGTAACTACAACATTGTTTTAAGTTGCTTCACAACGTAACTACAACATTGTTTTAAGTTGCTTCACAACGTAACTACAACATTGTTTTAAGTTGCTATACAACGTAACTACAACATTGTTTTAAGCTGCTTCACAACGTAACTACAACATTGTTTTAGGTTGCTTCACAACGTAACTACAACATTGTTGCTTCACAACGTAACTACAACATTGTTGCTTCATACCATAACTACAACATTGTTACTTCACAACGTAACTACAACATTGTTACTTCACAACGTAACTACAACATTGTTACTTCACAACGTAACTACAACATCGTTACTTCACAACATAACTACAACATTGTTACTTCACAACGTAACTACAACATTTTTACTTCACAATGTCACTACAATGTTACTTCACAACGTCACTACAATGTTACTTCACGACGTAACTACAACATTGTTACTTCACAACGTAACTACAACATTTTTACTTTACAACGTAACTACAACATTGTTTCTTCACAACGTAACTACAACATTGTTTCTTCACAACGTAACTACAACATTGTTTCTTCACAACGTAAATACAACATTGTTACTTCACAACGTAACTACAACATTGTTACTTCATAACGTAACTTCAACATTGTTACTTCACGACGTAACTACAACATTGTTACTTCACAACGTAACTACAACATTTTTACTTTACAACGTAACTACAACATTGTTTCTTCACAACGTAACTACAACATTGTTTCTTCACAACGTAACTACAACATTGTTTCTTCACAACGTAAATACAACATTGTTACTTCACAACGTAACTACAACATTGTTACTTCATAACGTAACTTCAACATTGTTACTTCACAACATAACTACAACATTGTTACTTCACAACCTAACTACAACATTGTTACTTCACAACGTAACTACAACATTGTTACTTCACAATGTAACCACAACATTGTTACTTCACAACGTAACTACAACATTGTTCCTTCACAACATAACTACAACATTGTTACTTCACAATGTAACTACAACATTGTTTTTAGTTGCTTCACAATGTAACTACAACATTGTTTTAAGTTGCTTCACAACGTAACTACAACATTGTTTTAAGTTGCTTCACAACGTAACTACAACATTGTTTTAAGTTGCTTCACAACGTAACTACAACATTGTTTTAAGTTGCTTCACAACGTAACTACAACATTGTTTTAAGTTGCTTCACAACGTAACTACAACATTGTTTTAAGTTGCTTCACAACGTAACTACAAAATTGTTTTAAGTTGCTTCACAACGTAACTACAACATTGTTGCTTCACAACGTAACTACAACATTGTTACTTCACAAAGTAACTACAACTTTGTTACTTCACAACGTAACTACAACATTGTTACTTCACAATGTAACTACAACATTGTTACTTAATGTAACTACAACATTGCTTTAAGTTACTTCATAACGTAACTACATAATTGTTACTTAACATAACTACAACATTGTTACTTCACAATGTAACTACAACATTGCTTTAAGTTACTTCATAACGTAACTACATAATTGTTACTTAACATAACTACAACATTGTTACTTCACAATGTAACTACAACATTGTTACTTCACAACGTAACTACAACATCGTTACTTCACAACGTAACTACAACATTGTTACTTCACAACGTAACTACAACATTCTTACCTCACAATGTCACTACAATGTTACTTCACAACGTCACTACAATGTTACTTCACAACGTAACTACAACATTTTTACTTTACAACGTAACTACAACATTGTTTCTTCACAACGTAACTACAACATTGTTTCTTCACAACGTAACTACAACATTGTTTCTTCACAACGTAACTACAACATTGTTTCTTCACAACGTAAATACAACATTGTTACTTCACAATGTAACCACAACATTGTTACTTCACAACGTAACTACAACATTGTTGCTTCACATTGTAACTACAACATTGTTCCTTCACAAAGTAACTACAACATTGTTACTTTACAACGTAACTACAACATTGTTACTTCACAACGTAACTACAATATTGTTACTTCACAATGTAACTACAACATTGTTTTAAGTTGCTTCACAACGTAACTACAACATTGTTTAAGTTGCTTCACAACGTAACTACAACATTGTTTTAAGTTGCTTCACAACGTAACTACAACATTGTTTTAAGTTGCTTCACAACGTAACTACAACATCGTTTTAAGTTGCTTCACAAGGTAACTACAACATTGTTTTAAGTTGCTTCACAACGTAACTACAACATTGTTTTAAGTTGCTTCACAACGTAACTACAACATCGTTTTAAGTTGCTTCACAAGGTAACTACAACATTGTTTTAAGTTGCTTCACAACGTAACTACAACATTGTTTTAAGTTGCTTCACAACGTAACTTCAACATTGTTTTAAGTTGCTTCACAACGTAACTACAACATCGTTTTAAGTTGCTTCACAAGGTAACTACAACATTGTTTTAAGTTGCTTCACAACGTAACTACAACATTGTTTTAAGTTGCTTCACAACGTAACTACAACAATGTTTTAATTTGCTTCACAACATAACTACAACATTGTTACTTCACAACGTAACTACAACATTGTTTTAAATTGCTTCACAACATAACTACAACATTGTTACTTCACAACGTAACTACAACATTGTTACTTAATGTAACTACAACATTGCTTTAAGTTACTTCACAACATAACTACATAATTGTTACTTAACATAACTACAACATTGTTTTAAGTTGCTTCACAACACAACTACAACATTGTTGCTTCACAACGTAACTACAACATTGTTGTTTCACCACGTAACTACAACATTGTTGCTTCACAACGTAACTACAACTTAATTGCTTCACAACGTAACTGCAACATTGTTGCTTCACAACGTAACTACAACATTGTTGCTTCTCAAGTAACTACAACATTGTTGCTTCACAACGTAACTACAACATTTTGCTTCACAACGTAACTACAATATTGTGGCTTCACAACGTAACTACAACATTGTTGCTTCACATTGTAACTACAACATTGTTCCTTCACAAAGTAACTACAACATTGTTACTTTACAACGTAACTACAACATTGTTTCTTCACAACGTAACTACAATATTGTTACTTCACAATGTAACTACAACATTGTTTTAAGTTGCTTCACAACGTAACTACAACATTGTTTAAGTTGCTTCACAACGTAACTACAACATTGTTTTAAGTTGCTTCACAACGTAACTACAACATTGTTTTAAGTTGCTTCACAACGTAACTACAACATTGTTTTAAGTTGCTTCACAACGTAACTACAACATTGTTTTAAGTTGCTACACAACGTAACTACAACATTGTTTTAAGCTGCTTCACAACGTAACTACAACATTGTTTTAGGTTGCTTCACAACGTAACTACAACATTGTTGCTTCACAACGTAACTACAACATTGTTGCTTCATACCATAACTACAACATTGTTACTTCACAACGTAACTACAACATTGTTACTTCACAACGTAACTACAACATTGTTACTTCACAACGTAACTACAACATCGTTACTTCACAACATAACTACAACATTGTTACTTCACAACGTAACTACAACATTTTTACTTCACAATGTCACTACAATGTTACTTCACAACGTCACTACAATGTTACTTCACGACGTAACTACAACATTGTTACTTCACAACGTAACTACAACATTTTTACTTTACAACGTAACTACAACATTGTTTCTTCAAAACGTAACTACAACATTGTTTCTTCACAACGTAACTACAACATTGTTTCTTCACAGCGTAACTACAACATTGTTTCTTCACAACGTAAATACAACATTGTTACTTCACAACGTAACTACAACATTGTTACTTCATAACGTAACTTCAACATTGTTACTTCACAACATAACTACAACATTGTTACTTCACAACCTAACTACAACATTGTTACTTCACAACGTAACTACAACATTGTTACTTCACAATGTAACCACAACATTGTTACTTCACAACGTAACTACAACATTGTTCCTTCACAACATAACTACAACATTGTTACTTCACAATGTAACTACAACATTGTTTTAAGTTGCTTCACAATGTAACTACAACATTGTTTTAAGTTGCTTCACAACGTAACTACAACATTGTTTTAAGTTGCTTCACAACGTAACTACAACATTGTTTTAAGTTGCTTCACAATGTAACTACAACATTGCTTTAAGTTACTTCATAACGTAACTACATAATTGTTACTTAACATAACTACAACATTGTTACTTCACAACGTAACTACAACATTGTTACTTCACAACGTAACTACAACATCGTTACTTCACAACGTAACTACAACATTGTTACTTCACAACGTAACTACAATATTGTTACCTCACAATGTCACTACAATGTTACTTCACAACGTCACTACAATGTTACTTCACAACGTAACTACAACATTTTTACTTTACAACGTAACTACAACATTGTTTCTTCACAACGTAACTACAACATTGTTTCTTCACAACGTAACTACAACATTGTTTCTTCACAACGTAACTACAACATTGTTACTTCACAACGTAAATACAACATTGTTACTTCACAACGTAACTACAACATTGTTACTTCACAACGTAACTACAACATTGTTACTTCACAACGTAACTACAACATTGTTACTTAATGTAACTACAACATTGTTTTAAGTTGCTTCACAACATAACTACAACATTGTTGCTTCACAACGTAACTACAACATTGTTGTTTCACAACGTAACTACAACATTGTTGCTTCACAACGTAACTACAACAGTATTGCTTCACAACGTAACTGCAACATTGTTGCTTCACAACGTAACTGCAACATTGTTGCTTCACAACGTAACTACAACATTGTTGCTTCACAACGTAACTACAACATTTTGCTTCACAACGTAACTACAACATTGTGGCTTCACAACTTAACTCCAACATTGTTCCTTCACAACGTAACTACAACATTGTTACTTTACAACGTAACTACAACATTGTTACTTCACAACGTAACTACAATATTGTTACTTCACAATGTAACTACAACATTGTTTTAAGTTGCTTCACAATGTAACTACAACATTGTTTTAAGTTGCTTCACAATGTAACTACAACATTGTTACTTCACAACGTAACTACAACATTTTTACTTTACAACGTAACTACAACATTGTTTCTTCACAACGTAACTACAACATTGTTTCTTCACAACGTAACTACAACATTGTTTCTTCACAACGTAAATACAACATTGTTACTTCACAACGTAACTACAACATTGTTACTTCATAACGTAACTTCAACATTGTTCCTTCACAACATAACTACAACATTGTTACTTCACAATGTAACTACAACATTGTTTTAAGTTGCTTCACAATGTAACTACAACATTGTTTTAAGTTGCTTCACAACGTAACTACAACATTGTTTTAAGTTGCTTCACAACGTAACTACAACATTGTTTTAAGTTGCTTCACAACGTAACTACAACATTGTTTTAAGTTGCTTCACAACGTAACTACAACATTGTTTTAAGTTGCTTCACAACGTAACTACAACATTGTTTTAAGTTGCTTCACAACGTAACTACAAAATTGTTTTAAGTTGCTTCACAACGTAACTACAACATTGTTGCTTCACAACGTAACTACAACATTGTTTTAAGTTGCTTCACAACGTAACTACAACATTGTTTTAAGTTGCTTCACAACGTAACTACAACATCGTTTTAAGTTGCTTCACAAGGTAACTACAACATTGTTTTAAGTTGCTTCACAACGTAACTACAACATTGTTTTAAGTTGCTTCACAACGTAACTACAACAATGTTTTAAGTTGCTTCACAACATAACTACAACATTGTTACTTCACAACGTAACTACAACATTGTTTTAAATTGCTTCACAACATAACTACAACATTTTTACTTCACAACGTAACTACAACATTGTTACTTAATGTAACTGCAACATTGCTTTAAGTTACTTCACAACATAACTACATAATTGTTACTTAACATAACTACAACATTGTTTTAAGTTGCTTCACAACACAACTACAACATTGTTGCTTCACAACGTAACTACAACATTGTTGTTTCACCACGTAACTACAACATTGTTGCTTCACAACGTAACTACAACTTAATTGCTTCACAACGTAACTGCAACATTGTTGCTTCACAACGTAACTACAACATTGTTGCTTCACAACGTAACTACAACATTTTGCTTCACAACGTAACTACAACATTTTGCTTCACAACGTAACTACAATATTGTGGCTTCACAACGTAACTACAACATTGTTGCTTCACATTGTAACTACAACATTGTTCCTTCACAAAGTAACTACAACATTGTTACTTTACAACGTAACTACAACATTGTTACTTCACAACGTAACTACAATATTGTTACTTCACAATGTAACTACAACATTGTTTTAAGTTGCTTCACAACGTAACTACAACGTTGTTTAAGTTGCTTCACAACGTAACTACAACATTGTTTTAAGATGCTTCACAACGTAACTACAACATTGTTTTAAGTTGCTTCACAACGTAACTACAACATTGTTTTAAGTTGCTTCACAACGTAACTACAACATTGTTTTAAGTTGCTACACAACGTAACTACAACATTGTTTTAAGCTGCTTCACAACGTAACTACAACATTGTTTTAGGTTGCTTCACAACGTAACTACAACATTGTTGCTTCACAACGTAACTACAACATTGTTGCTTCATACCATAACTACAACATTGTTACTTCACAACGTAACTACAACATTGTTACTTCACAACGTAACTACAACATTGTTACTTCACAACGTAACTACAACATTGTTACTTCACAACATAACTACAACATTGTTACTTCACAACGTAACTACAACATTGTTACTTCACAACGTAACTACAACATTGTTACTTCACAACGTAACTACAACATTGTTACTTAATGTAACTACAACATTGTTTTAAGTTGCTTCACAACATAACTACAACATTGTTGCTTCACAACGTAACTACAACATTGTTGTTTCACAACGTAACTACAACATTGTTGCTTCACAACGTAACTACAACAGTATTGCTTCACAACGTAACTGCAACATTGTTGCTTCACAACGTAACTGCAACATTGTTGCTTCACAACGTAACTACAACATTGTTGCTTCACAACGTAACTACAACATTTTGCTTCACAACGTAACTACAACATTGTGGCTTCACAACTTAACTCCAACATTGTTCCTTCACAACGTAACTACAACATTGTTACTTTACAACGTAACTACAACATTGTTACTTCACAACGTAACTACAATATTGTTACTTCACAATGTAACTACAACATTGTTTTAAGTTGCTTCACAATGTAACTACAACATTGTTTTAAGTTGCTTCACAATGTAACTACAACATTGTTACTTCACAACGTAACTACAACATTTTTACTTTACAACGTAACTACAACATTGTTTCTTCACAACGTAACTACAACATTGTTTCTTCACAACGTAACTACAACATTGTTTCTTCACAACGTAAATACAACATTGTTACTTCACAACGTAACTACAACATTGTTACTTCATAACGTAACTTCAACATTGTTCCTTCACAACATAACTACAACATTGTTACTTCACAATGTAACTACAACATTGTTTTAAGTTGCTTCACAATGTAACTACAACATTGTTTTAAGTTGCTTCACAACGTAACTACAACATTGTTTTAAGTTGCTTCACAACGTAACTACAACATTGTTTTAAGTTGCTTCACAACGTAACTACAACATTGTTTTAAGTTGCTTCACAACGTAACTACAACATTGTTTTAAGTTGCTTCACAACGTAACTACAACATTGTTTTAAGTTGCTTCACAACGTAACTACAAAATTGTTTTAAGTTGCTTCACAACGTAACTACAACATTGTTGCTTCACAACGTAACTACAACATTGTTTTAAGTTGCTTCACAACGTAACTACAACATTGTTTTAAGTTGCTTCACAACGTAACTACAACATCGTTTTAAGTTGCTTCACAAGGTAACTACAACATTGTTTTAAGTTGCTTCACAACGTAACTACAACATTGTTTTAAGTTGCTTCACAACGTAACTACAACAATGTTTTAAGTTGCTTCACAACATAACTACAACATTGTTACTTCACAACGTAACTACAACATTGTTTTAAATTGCTTCACAACATAACTACAACATTGTTACTTCACAACGTAACTACAACATTGTTACTTAATGTAACTGCAACATTGCTTTAAGTTACTTCACAACATAACTACATAATTGTTACTTAACATAACTACAACATTGTTTTAAGTTGCTTCACAACACAACTACAACATTGTTGCTTCACAACGTAACTACAACATTGTTGTTTCACCACGTAACTACAACATTGTTGCTTCACAACGTAACTACAACTTAATTGCTTCACAACGTAACTGCAACATTGTTGCTTCACAACGTAACTACAACATTGTTGCTTCACAACGTAACTACAACATTTTGCTTCACAACGTAACTACAACATTTTGCTTCACAACGTAACTACAATATTGTGGCTTCACAACGTAACTACAACATTGTTGCTTCACATTGTAACTACAACATTGTTCCTTCACAAAGTAACTACAACATTGTTACTTTACAACGTAACTACAACATTGTTACTTCACAACGTAACTACAATATTGTTACTTCACAATGTAACTACAACATTGTTTTAAGTTGCTTCACAACGTAACTACAACGTTGTTTAAGTTGCTTCACAACGTAACTACAACATTGTTTTAAGTTGCTTCACAACGTAACTACAACATTGTTTTAAGTTGCTTCACAACGTAACTACAACATTGTTTTAAGTTGCTTCACAACGTAACTACAACATTGTTTTAAGTTGCTACACAACGTAACTACAACATTGTTTTAAGCTGCTTCACAACGTAACTACAACATTGTTTTAGGTTGCTTCACAACGTAACTACAACATTGTTGCTTCACAACGTAACTACAACATTGTTGCTTCATACCATAACTACAACATTGTTACTTCACAACGTAACTACAACATTGTTACTTCACAACGTAACTACAACATTGTTACTTCACAACGTAACTACAACATCGTTACTTCACAACATAACTACAACATTGTTACTTCACAACGTAACTACAACATTTTTACTTCACAATGTCACTACAATGTTACTTCACAACGTCACTACAATGTTACTTCACGACGTAACTACAACATTGTTACTTCACAACGTAACTACAACATTTTTACTTTACAACGTAACTACAACATTGTTTCTTCACAACATAACTACAACATTGTTTCTTCACAACGTAACTACAACATTGTTTCTTCACAACGTAAATACAACATTGTTACTTCACAACGTAACTACAACATTGATACTTCATAACGTAACTTCAACATTGTTACTTCACAACATAACTACAACATTGTTACTTCACAACCTAACTACAACATTGTTACTTCACAACGTAACTACAACATTGTTACTTCACAATGTAACCACAACATTGTTACTTCACAACGTAACTACAACATTGTTCCTTCACAACATAACTACAACATTGTTACTTCACAATGTAACTACAACATTGTTTTTAGTTGCTTCACAATGTAACTACAACATTGTTTTAAGTTGCTTCACAACGTAACTACAACATTGTTTTAAGTTGCTTCACAACGTAACTACAACATTGTTTTAAGTTGCTTCACAACGTAACTACAACATTGTTTTAAGTTGCTTCACAACGTAACTACAACATTGTTTTAAGTTGCTTCACAATGTAACTACAACATTGTTTTAAGTTGCTTCACAACGTAACTACAAAATTGTTTTAAGTTGCTTCACAACGTAACTACAACATTGTTGCTTCACAACGTAACTACAACATTGTTACTTCACAAAGTAACTACAACTTTGTTACTTCACAACGTAACTACAACATTGTTACTTCACAACGTAACTACAACATTGTTACTTAATGTAACTACAACATTGCTTTAAGTTACTTCATAACGTAACTACATAATTGTTACTTAACATAACTACAACATTGTTACTTCACAATGTAACTACAACATTGCTTTAAGTTACTTCATAACGTAACTACATAATTGTTACTTAACATAACTACAACATTGTTACTTCACAATGTAACTACAACATTGTTACTTCACAACGTAACTACAACATCGTTACTTCACAACGTAACTACAACATTGTTACTTCACAACGTAACTACAACATTGTTACCTCACAATGTCACTACAATGTTACTTCACAACGTCACTACAATGTTACTTCACAACGTAACTACAACATTTTTACTTTACAACGTAACTACAACATTGTTTCTTCACAACGTAACTACAACATTGTTTCTTCACAACGTAACTACAACATTGTTTCTTCACAACGTAACTACAACATTGTTTCTTCACAACGTAAATACAACATTGTTACTTCACAATGTAACCACAACATTGTTACTTCACAACGTAACTACAACATTGTTGCTTCACATTGTAACTACAACATTGTTCCTTCACAAAGTAACTACAACATTGTTACTTTACAACGTAACTACAACATTGTTACTTCACAACGTAACTACAATATTGTTACTTCACAATGTAACTACAACATTGTTTTAAGTTGCTTCACAACGTAACTACAACATTGTTTAAGTTGCTTCACAACGTAACTACAACATTGTTTTAAGTTGCTTCACAACGTAACTACAACATTGTTTTAAGTTGCTTCACAACGTAACTACAACATCGTTTTAAGTTGCTTCACAAGGTAACTACAACATTGTTTTAAGTTGCTTCACAACGTAACTACAACATTGTTTTAAGTTGCTTCACAACGTAACTACAACATCGTTTTAAGTTGCTTCACAAGGTAACTACAACATTGTTTTAAGTTGCTTCACAACGTAACTACAACATTGTTTTAAGTTGCTTCACAACGTAACTTCAACATTGTTTTAAGTTGCTTCACAACGTAACTACAACATCGTTTTAAGTTGCTTCACAAGGTAACTACAACATTGTTTTAAGTTGCTTCACAACGTAACTACAACATTGTTTTAAGTTGCTTCACAACGTAACTACAACAATGTTTTAATTTGCTTCACAACATAACTACAACATTGTTACTTCACAACGTAACTACAACATTGTTTTAAATTGCTTCACAACATAACTACAACATTGTTACTTCACAACGTAACTACAACATTGTTACTTAATGTAACTACAACATTGCTTTAAGTTACTTCACAACATAACTACATAATTGTTACTTAACATAACTACAACATTGTTTTAAGTTGCTTCACAACACAACTACAACATTGTTGCTTCACAACGTAACTACAACATTGTTGTTTCACCACGTAACTACAACATTGTTGCTTCACAACGTAACTACAACTTAATTGCTTCACAACGTAACTGCAACATTGTTGCTTCACAACGTAACTACAACATTGTTGCTTCTCAACGTAACTACAACATTGTTGCTTCACAACGTAACTACAACATTTTGCTTCACAACGTAACTACAATATTGTGGCTTCACAACGTAACTACAACATTGTTGCTTCACATTGTAACTACAACATTGATCCTTCACAAAGTAACTACAACATTGTTACTTTACAACGTAACTACAACATTGTTTCTTCACAACGTAACTACAATATTGTTACTTCACAATGTAACTACAACATTGTTTTAAGTTGCTTCACAACGTAACTACAACATTGTTTAAGTTGCTTCACAACGTAACTACAACATTGTTTTAAGTTGCTTCACAACGTAACTACAACATTGTTTTAAGTTGCTTCACAACGTAACTACAACATTGTTTTAAGTTGCTTCACAACGTAACTACAACATTGTTTTAAGTTGCTACACAACGTAACTACAACATTGTTTTAAGCTGCTTCACAACGTAACTACAACATTGTTTTAGGTTGCTTCACAACGTAACTACAACATTGTTGCTTCACAACGTAACTACAACATTGTTGCTTCATACCATAACTACAACATTGTTACTTCACAACGTAACTACAACATTGTTACTTCACAACGTAACTACAACATTGTTACTTCACAACGTAACTACAACATCGTTACTTCACAACATAACTACAACATTGTTACTTCACAACGTAACTACAACATTTTTACTTCACAATGTCACTACAATGTTACTTCACAACGTCACTACAATGTTACTTCACGACGTAACTACAACATTGTTACTTCACAACGTAACTACAACATTTTTACTTTACAACGTAACTACAACATTGTTTCTTCACAACGTAACTACAACATTGTTTCTTCACAACGTAACTACAACATTGTTTCTTCACAGCGTAACTACAACATTGTTTCTTCACAACGTAAATACAACATTGTTACTTCACAACGTAACTACAACATTGTTACTTCATAACGTAACTTCAACATTGTTACTTCACAACATAACTACAACATTGTTACTTCACAACCTAACTACAACATTGTTACTTCACAACGTAACTACAACATTGTTACTTTACAATGTAACCACAACATTGTTACTTCACAACGTAACTACAACATTGTTCCTTCACAACATAACTACAACATTGTTACTTCACAATGTAACTACAACATTGTTTTAAGTTGCTTCACAATGTAACTACAACATTGTTTTAAGTTGCTTTACAACGTAACTACAACATTGTTTTAAGTTGCTTCACAACGTAACTACAACATTGTTTTAAGTTGCTTCACAATGTAACTACAACATTGCTTTAAGTTACTTCATAACGTAACTACATAATTGTTACTTAACATAACTACAACATTGTTACTTCACAACGTAACTACAACATTGTTACTTCACAACGTAACTACAACATCGTTACTTCACAACGTAACTACAACATTGTTACTTCACAACGTAACTACAATATTGTTACCTCACAATGTCACTACAATGTTACTTCACAACGTCACTACAATGTTACTTCACAACGTAACTACAACATTTTTACTTTACAACGTAACTACAACATTGTTTCTTCACAACGTAACTACAACATTGTTTCTTCACAACGTAACTACAACATTGTTTCTTCACAACGTAACTACAACATTGTTACTTCACAACGTAAATACAACATTGTTACTTCACAACGTAACTACAACATTGTTACTTCACAACGTAACTACAACATTGTTACTTCACAACGTAACTACAACATTGTTACTTAATGTAACTACAACATTGTTTTAAGTTGCTTCACAACATAACTACAACATTGTTGCTTCACAACGTAACTACAACATTGTTGTTTCACAACGTAACTACAACATTGTTGCTTCACAACGTAACTACAACAGTATTGCTTCACAACGTAACTGCAACATTGTTGCTTCACAACGTAACTGCAACATTGTTGCTTCACAACGTAACTACAACATTGTTGCTTCACAACGTAACTACAACATTTTGCTTCACAACGTAACTACAACATTGTGGCTTCACAACTTAACTCCAACATTGTTCCTTCACAACGTAACTACAACATTGTTACTTTACAACGTAACTACAACATTGTTACTTCACAACGTAACTACAATATTGTTACTTCACAATGTAACTACAACATTGTTTTAAGTTGCTTCACAATGTAACTACAACATTGTTTTAAGTTGCTTCACAATGTAACTACAACATTGTTACTTCACAACGTAACTACAACATTTTTACTTTACAACGTAACTACAACATTGTTTCTTCACAACGTAACTACAACATTGTTTCTTCACAACGTAACTACAACATTGTTTCTTCACAACGTAAATACAACATTGTTACTTCACAACGTAACTACAACATTGTTACTTCATAACGTAACTTCAACATTGTTCCTTCACAACATAACTACAACATTGTTACTTCACAATGTAACTACAACATTGTTTTAAGTTGCTTCACAATGTAACTACAACATTGTTTTAAGTTGCTTCACAACGTAACTACAACATTGTTTTAAGTTGCTTCACAACGTAACTACAACATTGTTTTAAGTTGCTTCACAACGTAACTACAACATTGTTTTAAGTTGCTTCACAACGTAACTACAACATTGTTTTAAGTTGCTTCACAACGTAACTACAACATTGTTTTAAGTTGCTTCACAACGTAACTACAAAATTGTTTTAAGTTGCTTCACAACGTAACTACAACATTGTTGCTTCACAACGTAACTACAACATTGTTTTAAGTTGCTTCACAACGTAACTACAACATTGTTTTAAGTTGCTTCACAACGTAACTACAACATCGTTTTAAGTTGCTTCACAAGGTAACTACAACATTGTTTTAAGTTGCTTCACAACGTAACTACAACATTGTTTTAAGTTGCTTCACAACGTAACTACAACAATGTTTTAAGTTGCTTCACAACATAACTACAACATTGTTACTTCACAACGTAACTACAACATTGTTTTAAATTGCTTCACAACATAACTACAACATTGTTACTTCACAACGTAACTACAACATTGTTACTTAATGTAACTGCAACATTGCTTTAAGTTACTTCACAACATAGCTACATAATTGTTACTTAACATAACTAAAACATTGTTTTAAGTTGCTTCACAACACAACTACAACATTGTTGCTTCACAACGTAACTACAACATTGTTGTTTCACCACGTAACTACAACATTGTTGCTTCACAACGTAACTACAACATTGTTACTTCACAACGTAACTACAACATTGATACTTCATAACGTAACTTCAACATTGTTACTTCACAACATAACTACAACATTGTTACTTCACAACCTAACTACAACATTGTTACTTCACAACGTAACTACAACATTGTTACTTCACAATGTAACCACAACATTGTTACTTCACAACGTAACTACAACATTGTTCCTTCACAACATAACTACAACATTGTTACTTCACAATGTAACTACAACATTGTTTTAAGTTGCTTCACAATGTAACTACAACATTGTTTTAAGTTGCTTCACAACGTAACTACAACATTGTTTTAAGTTGCTTCACAACGTAACTACAACATTGTTTTAAGTTGCTTCACAACGTAACTACAACATTGTTTTAAGTTGCTTCACAACGTAACTACAACATTGTTTTAAGTTGCTTCACAACGTAACTACAACATTGTTTTAAGTTGCTTCACAACGTAACTACAAAATTGTTTTAAGTTGCTTCACAACGTAACTACAACATTGTTGCTTCACAACGTAACTACAACATTGTTACTTCACAACGTAACTACAACTTTGTTACTTCACAACGTAACTACAACATTGTTACTTCACAACGTAACTACAACATTGTTACTTAATGTAACTACAACATTGCTTTAAGTTACTTCATAACGTAACTACATAATTGTTACTTAACATAACTACAACATTGTTACTTCACAATGTAACTACAACATTGTTACTTCACAACGTAACTACAACATCGTTACTTCACAACGTAACTACAACATTGTTACTTCACAACGTAACTACAACATTGTTACCTCACAATGTCACTACAATGTTACTTCACAACGTCACTACAATGTTACTTCACAACGTAACTACAACATTTTTACTTTACAACGTAACTACAACATTGTTTCTTCACAACGTAACTACAACATTGTTTCTTCACAACGTAACTACAACATTGTTTCTTCACAACGTAACTACAACATTGTTTCTTCACAACGTAAATACAACATTGTTACTTCACAACGTAACTACAACATTGTTACTTCATAACGTAACTACAACATTGTTACTTCACAACGTAACTACAACATTGTTACTTCACAATGTAACCACAACATTGTTACTTCACAACGTAACTACAACATTGTTGCTTCACATTGTAACTACAACATTGTTCCTTCACAAAGTAACTACAACATTGTTACTTTACAACGTAACTACAACATTGTTACTTCACAACGTAACTACAATATTGTTACTTCACAATGTAACTACAACATTGTTTTAAGTTGCTTCACAACGTAACTACAACATTGTTTAAGTTGCTTCACAACGTAACTACAACATTGTTTTAAGTTGCTTCACAACGTAACTACAACATTGTTTTAAGTTGCTTCACAACGTAACTACAACATCGTTTTAAGTTGCTTCACAAGGTAACTACAACATTGTTTTAAGTTGCTTCACAACGTAACTACAACATTGTTTTAAGTTGCTTCACAACGTAACTACAACATCGTTTTAAGTTGCTTCACAAGGTAACTACAACATTGTTTTAAGTTGCTTCACAACGTAACTACAACATTGTTTTAAGTTGCTTCACAACGTAACTACAACATTGTTTTAAGTTGCTTCACAACGTAACTACAACATCGTTTTAAGTTGCTTCACAAGGTAACTACAACATTGTTTTAAGTTGCTTCACAACGTAACTACAACATTGTTTTAAGTTGCTTCACAACGTAACTACAACAATGTTTTAAGTTGCTTCACAACATAACTACAACATTGTTACTTCACAACATAACTACAACATTGTTTTAAATTGCTTCACAACATAACTACAACATTGTTACTTCACAACGTAACTACAACATTGTTACTTAATGTAACTACAACATTGCTTTAAGTTACTTCACAACATAACTACATAATTGTTACTTAACATAACTACAACATTGTTTTAAGTTGCTTCACAACACAACTACAACATTGTTGCTTCACAACGTAACTACAACATTGTTGTTTCACCACGTAACTACAACATTGTTGCTTCACAACGTAACTACAACTTAATTGCTTCACAACGTAACTGCAACATTGTTGCTTCACAACGTAACTACAACATTGTTGCTTCACAACGTAACTACAACATTGTTGCTTCACAACGTAACTACAACATTTTGCTTCACAACGTAACTACAACATTTTGCTTCACAACGTAACTACAATATTGTGGCTTCACAACGTAACTACAACATTGTTGCTTCACATTGTAACTACAACATTGTTCCTTCACAAAGTAACTACAACATTGTTACTTTACAAAGTAACTACAACATTGTTACTTCACAACGTAACTACAATATTGTTACTTCACAATGTAACTACAACATTGTTTTAAGTTGCTTCACAACGTAACTACAACATTGTTTTAAGTTGCTTCACAACGTAACTACAACATTGTTTTAAGTTGCTTCACAACGTAACTACAACATTGTTTTAAGTTGCTATACAACGTAACTACAACATTGTTTTAAGCTGCTTCACAACGTAACTACAACATTGTTTTAGGTTGCTTCACAACGTAACTACAACATTGTTGCTTCACAACGTAACTACAACATTGTTGCTTCATACCATAACTACAACATTGTTACTTCACAACGTAACTACAACATTGTTACTTCACAACGTAACTACAACATTGTTACTTCACAACGTAACTACAACATCGTTACTTCACAACATAACTACAACATTGTTACTTCACAACGTAACTACAACATTTTTACTTCACAATGTCACTACAATGTTACTTCACAACGTCACTACAATGTTACTTCACGACGTAACTACAACATTGTTACTTCACAACGTAACTACAACATTTTTACTTTACAACGTAACTACAACATTGTTTCTTCACAACGTAACTACAACATTGTTTCTTCACAACGTAACTACAACATTGTTTCTTCACAACGTAAATACAACATTGTTACTTCACAACGTAACTACAACATTGTTACTTCATAACGTAACTTCAACATTGTTACTTCACAACATAACTACAACATTGTTACTTCACAACCTAACTACAACATTGTTACTTCACAACGTAACTACAACATTGTTACTTCACAATGTAACCACAACATTGTTACTTCACAACGTAACTACAACATTGTTCCTTCACAACATAACTACAACATTGTTACTTCACAATGTAACTACAACATTGTTTTAAGTTGCTTCACAATGTAACTACAACATTGTTTTAAGTTGCTTCACAACGTAACTACAACATTGTTTTAAGTTGCTTCACAACGTAACTACAACATTGTTTTAAGTTGCTTCACAACGTAACTACAACATTGTTTTAAGTTGCTTCACAACGTAACTACAACATTGTTTTAAGTTGCTTCACAACGTAACTACAACATTGTTTTAAGTTGCTTCACAACGTAACTACAAAATTGTTTTAAGTTGCTTCACAACGTAACTACAACATTGTTGCTTCACAACGTAACTACAACATTGTTACTTCACAAAGTAACTACAACTTTGTTACTTCACAACGTAACTACAACATTGTTACTTCACAACGTAACTACAACATTGTTACTTAATGTAACTACAACATTGCTTTAAGTTACTTCATAACGTAACTACATAATTGTTACTTAACATAACTACAACATTGTTACTTCACAATGTAACTACAACATTGCTTTAAGTTACTTCATAACGTAACTACATAATTGTTACTTAACATAACTACAACATTGTTACTTCACAATGTAACTACAACATTGTTACTTCACAACGTAACTACAACATCGTTACTTCACAACGTAACTACAACATTGTTACTTCACAACGTAACTACAACATTGTTACCTCACAATGTCACTACAATGTTACTTCACAACGTCACTACAATGTTACTTCACAACGTAACTACAACATTTTTACTTTACAACGTAACTACAACATTGTTTCTTCACAACGTAACTAGAACATTGTTTCTTCACAACGTAACTACAACATTGTTTCTTCACAACGTAACTACAACATTGTTTCTTCACAACGTAAATACAACATTGTTACTTCACAACGTAACTACAACATTGTTACTTCATAACGTAACTACAACATTGTTACTTCACAACGTAACTACAACATTGTTACTTCACAATGTAACCACAACATTGTTACTTCACAACGTAACTACAACATTGTTGCTTCACATTGTAACTACAACATTGTTCCTTCACAAAGTAACTACAACATTGTTACTCTACAACGTAACTACAACATTGTTACTTCACAACGTAACTACAATATTGTTACTTCACAATGTAACTACAACATTGTTTTAAGTTGCTTCACAACGTAACTACAACATTGTTTAAGTTGCTTCACAACGTAACTACAACATTGTTTTAAGTTGCTTCACAACGTAACTACAACATTGTTTTAAGTTGCTTCACAACGTAACTACAACATCGTTTTAAGTTGCTTCACAAGGTAACTACAACATTGTTTTAAGTTGCTTCACAACGTAACTACAACATTGTTTTAAGTTGCTTCACAACGTAACTACAACATCGTTTTAAGTTGCTTCACAAGGTAACTACAACATTGTTTTAAGTTGCTTCACAACGTAACTACAACATTGTTTTAAGTTGCTTCACAACGTAACTACAACATTGTTTTAAGTTGCTTCACAACGTAACTACAACATCGTTTTAAGTTGCTTCACAAGGTAACTACAACATTGTTTTAAGTTGCTTCACAACGTAACTACAACATTGTTTTAAGTTGCTTCACAACGTAACTACAACAATGTTTTAATTTGCTTCACAACATAACTACAACATTGTTACTTCACAACGTAACTACAACATTGTTTTAAATTGCATCACAACATAACTACAACATTGTTACTTCACAACGTAACTACAACATTGTTACTTAATGTAACTACAACATTGCTTTAAGTTACTTCACAACATAACTACATAATTGTTACTTAACATAACTACAACATTGTTTTAAGTTGCTTCACAACACAACTACAACATTGTTGCTTCACAACGTAACTACAACATTGTTGTTTCACCACGTAACTACAACATTGTTGCTTCACAACGTAACTACAACTTAATTGCTTCACAACGTAACTGCAACATTGATGCTTCACAACGTAACTACAACATTGTTGCTTCACAACGTAACTACAACATTGTTGCTTCACAACGTAACTACAACATTTTGCTTCACAACGTAACTACAATATTGTGGCTTCACAACGTAACTACAACATTGTTGCTTCACATTGTAACTACAACATTGTTCCTTCACAAAGTAACTACAACATTGTTACTTTACAACGTAACTACAACATTGTTACTTCACAACGTAACTACAATATTGTTACTTCACAATGTAACTACAACATTGTTTTAAGTTGCTTCACAACGTAACTACAACATTGTTTAAGTTGCTTCACAACGTAACTACAACATTGTTTTAAGTTGCTTCACAACGTAACTACAACATTGTTTTAAGTTGCTTCACAACGTAACTACAACATTGTTTTAAGTTGCTTCACAACGTAACTACAACATTGTTTTAAGTTGCTACACAACGTAACTACAACATTGTTTTAAGCTGCTTCACAACGTAACTACAACATTGTTTTAGGTTGCTTCACAACGTAACTACAACATTGTTGCTTCACAACGTAACTACAACATTGTTGCTTCATACCATAACTACAACATTGTTACTTCACAACGTAACTACAACATTGTTACTTCACAACGTAACTACAACATTGTTACTTCACAACGTAACTACAACATCGTTACTTCACAACATAACTACAACATTGTTACTTCACAACGTAACTACAACATTTTTACTTCACAATGTCACTACAATGTTACTTCACAACGTCACTACAATGTTACTTCACGACGTAACTACAACTTTGTTACTTCACAACGTAACTACAACATTTTTACTTTACAACGTAACTACAACATTGTTTCTTCACAACGTAACTACAACATTGTTTCTTCACAACGTAACTACAACATTGTTTCTTCACAACGTAACTACAACATTGTTTCTTCACAACGTAAATACAACATTGTTACTTCACAACGTAACTACAACATTGTTACTTCATAACGTAACTTCAACATTGTTACTTCACAACATAACTACAACATTGTTACTTCACAACCTAACTACAACATTGTTACTTCACAACGTAACTACAACATTGTTACTTCACAATGTAACCACAACATTGTTACTTCACAACGTAACTACAACATTGTTCCTTCACAACATAACTACAACATTGTTACTTCACAATGTAACTACAACATTGTTTTAAGTTGCTTCACAATGTAACTACAACATTGTTTTAAGTTGCTTCACAACGTAACTACAACATTGTTTTAAGTTGCTTCACAACGTAACTACAACATTGTTTTAAGTTGCTTCACAACGTAACTACAACATTGTTTTAAGTTGCTTCACAACGTAACTACAACATTGTTTTAAGTTGCTTCACAACGTAACTACAACATTGTTTTAAGTTGCTTCACAACGTAACTACAAAATTGTTTTAAGTTGCTTCACAACGTAACTACAACATTGTTGCTTCACAACGTAACTACAACATTGTTACTTCACAACGTAACTACAACTTTGTTACTTCACAACGTAACTACAACATTGTTACTTCACAACGTAACTACAACATTGTTACTTAATGTAACTACAACATTGCTTTAAGTTACTTCATAACGTAACTACATAATTGTTACTTAACATAACTACAACATTGTTACTTCACAATGTAACTACAACATTGTTACTTCACAACGTAACTACAACATCGTTACTTCACAACGTAACTACAACATTGTTTCTTCACAACGTAACTACAACATTGTTTCTTCACAACGTAACTACAACATTGTTTCTTCACAACGTAACTACAACATTGTTTCTTCACAACGTAAATACAACATTGTTACTTCACAACGTAACTACAACATTGTTACTTCATAACGTAACTACAACATTGTTTCTTCACAACGTAACTACAACATTGTTACTTCACAATGTAACCACAACATTGTTACTTCACAACGTAACTACAACATTGTTCCTTCACAACATAACTACAACATTGTTACTTCACAACGTAACTACAACATTGTTACTTCACAATGTAACCACAACATTGTTACTTCACAACGTAACTACAACATTGTTCCTTCACAACATAACTACAACATTGTTACTTCACAATGTAACTACAACATTGTTTTAAGTTGCTTCACAATGTAACTACAACATTGTTTTAAGTTGCTTCACAACGTAACAACAACATTGTTTTAAGTTGCTTCACAACGTAACTACAACATTGTTTTAAGTTGCTTCACAACGTAACTACAACATTGTTTTAAGTTGCATCACAACGTAAATACAACATTGTTTTAAGTTGCTTCACAACGTAACTACAACATTGTTGCTTCACAACGTAACTACAACATTGTTACTTCACAACGTAACTACAACATTGTTACTTCACAACGTAACTACAACATTGTTACTTCACAACGTAACTACAACATTGATACTTAATGTAACTACAACATTGTTTTAAGTTGCTTCACAACATAACTACAACATTGTTACTTCACAACGTAACTACAACATTGTTTTAAATTGCTTCACAACATAACTACAACATTGTTACTTCACAACGTAACTACAACATTGTTACCTAATGTAACTACAACATTGCTTTAAGTTACTTCATAACGTAACTACATAATTGTTACTTAACATAACTACAACATTGTTACTTCACAACGTAACTACAACATTGTTCCTTCACAACATAACGACAACATTGTTACTTCACAACGTAACTACAACATTGTTACTTCACAATGTAACCACAACATTGTTACTTCACAACGTAACTACAACATTGTTCCTTCACAACATAACTACAACATTGTTACTTCACAATGTAACTACAACATTGTTTTAAGTTGCTTCACAATGTAACTACAACATTGTTTTAAGTTGCTTCACAACGTAACAACAACATTGTTTTAAGTTGCTTCACAACGTAACTACAACATTGTTGCTTCACAACGTAACTACAACATTGTTACTTCACAACGTAACTACAACATTGTTACTTCACAACGTAACTACAACATTGTTACTTCACAACGTAACTACAACATTGTTTTAAATTGCTTCACAACATAACTAGAACATTGTTACTTCACAACGTAACTACAACATTGTTACTTAATGTAACTAAAACATTGCTTTAAGTTACTTCATAACGTAACTACATAATTGTTACTTAACATAACTACAACATTGTTACTTCACAACGTAACTACAACATTGTTACTTCACAACGTAACTACAACATCGTTACTTCACAACGTAACTGCAACATTGTTACTTCACAACGTAACTACAACATTGTTACCTCACAATGTCACTACAATGTTACTTCACAACGTCACTACAATGTTACTTCACAACGTAACTACAACATTTTTACTTTACAACGTAACTACAACATTGTTTCTTCACAACGTAACTACAACATTGTTTCTTCACAACGTAACTACAACATTGTTTCTTCACAACGTAACTACAACATTGTTACTTCACAACGTAAATACAACATTGTTACTTCACAACGTAACTACAACATTGTTACTTCACAACGTAACTACAACATTGTTACTTCACAACGTAACTACAACATTGTTACTTAATGTAACTACAACATTGTTTTAAGTTGCTTCACAACATAACTACAACATTGTTGCTTCACAACGTAACTACAACATTGTTGTTTCACAACGTAAGTACAACATTGTTGCTTCACAACGTAACTACAACATAATTGCTTCACAACGTAACTGCAACATTGTTGCTTCACAACGTAACTGCAACATTGTTGCTTCACAACGTAACTACAACATTGTTGCTTCACAACGTAACTACAACATTTTGCTTCACAACGTAACTACAACATTGTGGCTTCACAACTTAACTCCAACATTGTTCCTTCACAACGTAACTACAACATTGTTACTTTACAACGTAACTACAACATTGTTACTTCACAACGTAACTACAATATTGTTACTTCACAATGTAACTACAACATTGTTTTAAGTTGCTTCACAATGTAACTACAACATTGTTTTAAGTTGCTTCACAATGTAACTACAACATTGTTTTAAGTTGCTTCACAATGTAACTACAACATTGTTACTTCACAACGTAACTACAACATTTTTACTTTACAACGTAACTACAACATTGTTTCTTCACAACGTAACTACAACATTGTTTCTTCACAACGTAACTACAACATTGTTTCTTCACAACGTAAATACAACATTGTTACTTCACAACGTAACTACAACATTTTTACTTCATAACGTAACTTCAACAATGTTACTTCACAACATAACTACAACATTGTTACTTCACAACCTAACTACAACATTGTTACTTCACAACGTAACTACAACATTTTTACTTCACAATGTAACCACAACATTGTTACTTCACAACGTAACTACAACATTGTTCCTTCACAACATAACTACAACATTGTTACTTCACAATGTAACTACAACATTGTTTTAAGTTGCTTCACAATGTAACTACAACATTGTTTTAAGTTGCTTCACAACGTAACTACAACATTGTTTTAAGTTGCTTCACAACGTAACTACAACATTGTTTTAAGTTGCTTCACAACGTAACTACAACATTGTTTTAAGTTGCTTCACAACGTAACTACAACATTGTTTTAAGTTGCTTCACAACGTAACTACAACATTGTTGCTTCACAACGTAACTACAACATTGTTACTTCACAACGTAACTACAACATTGTTACTTCACAACGTAACTACAACATTGTTACTTCACAACGTAACTACAACATTGTTACTTAATGTAACTACAACATTGCTTTAAGTTACTTCATAACGTAACTACATAATTGTTACTTAACATAACTACAACATTGTTACTTCACAACGTAACTACAACATTGTTACTTCACAACGTAACTACAACATCGTTACTTCACAACGTAACTACAACATTGTTACTTCACAACGTAACTACAACATTGTTACCTCACAATGTCACTACAATGTTACTTCACAACGTCACTACAATGTTACTTCACAACGTAACTACAACATTTTTACTTTACAACTTAACTACAACATTGTTTCTTCACAACGTAACTACAACATTGTTTCTTCACAACGTAACTACAACATTGTTTCTTCACAACGTAACTACAACATTGTTTCTTCACAACGTAAATACAACATTGCTACTTCACAACGTAACTACAACATTGTTACTTCACATTGTAACTACAACATTGTTACTTCACAACGTAACTACAACATTGTTACTTCACAATGCAACCACAACATTGTTACTTCACAACGTAACTACAACATTGTTGCTTCACATTGTAACTACAACATTGTTCCTTCACAAAGTAACTACAACATTGTTACTTTACAACGTAACTACAACATTGTTACTTCACAACGTAACTACAATATTGTTACTTCACAATGTAACTACAACATTGTTTTAAGTTGCTTCACAACGTAACTACAACATTGTTTAAGTTGCTTCACAACGTAACTACAACATTGTTTTAAGTTGCTTCACAACGTAACTACAACATTGTTTTAAGTTGCTTCACAACGTAACTACAACATTGTTTTAAGTTGCTTCACAACGTAACTACAACATTGTTTTAAGTTGCTACACAACGTAACTACAACATTGTTTTAAGCTGCTTCACAACGTAACTACAACATTGTTGCTTCACAACGTAACTACAACATTGTTGCTTCATACCATAACTACAACATTGTTACTTCACAACGTAACTACAACATTGTTACTTCACAACGTAACTACAACATTGTTACTTCACAACGTAACTACAACATCGTTACTTCACAACATAACTACAACATTGTTACTTCACAACGTAACTACAACATTTTTACTTCACAATGTCACTACAATGTTACTTCACAACGTCACTACAATGTTACTTCACAACGTAACTACAACATTGTTACTTCACAACGTAACTACAACATTTTTACTTTACAACGTAACTACAACATTGTTTCTTCACAACGTAACTACAACATTGTTTCTTCACAACGTAACTACAACATTGTTTCTTCACAACGTAAATACAACATTGTTACTTCACAACGTAACTACAACATTGTTACTTCATAACGTAACTACAACATTGTTACTTCACAACATAACTACAACATTGTTACTTCACAACCTAACTACAACATTGTTACTTCACAACGTAACTACAACATTGTTACTTCACAATGTAACCACAACATTGTTACTTCACAACGTAAATACAACATTGTTCCTTCACAACATAACTACAACATTGTTACTTCACAATGTAACTACAACATTGTTTTAAGTTGCTTCACAATGTAACTACAACATTGTTTTAAGTTGCTTCACAACGTAACTACAACATCGTTTTAAGTTGCTTCACAAGGTAACTACAACTTTGTTTTAAGTTGCTTCACAACGTGACTACAACATTGTTTTAAGTTGCTTCACAACGTAACTACAACATCGTTTTAAGTTGCTTCACAAGGTAACTACAACATTGTTTTAAGTTGCTTCACAACGTAACTACAACATTGTTTTAAGTTGCTTCACAACGTAACTACAACATTGTTTTAAGTTGCTTCACAACGTAACTACAACATCGTTTTAAGTTGCTTCACAAGGTAACTACAACATTGTTTTAAGTTGCTTCACAACGTAACTACAACATTGTTTTAAGTTGCTTCACAACGTAACTACAACAATGTTTTAAGTTGCTTCACAACATAACTACAACATTGTTACTTCACAACGTAACTACAACATTGTTTTAAATTGCTTCACAACATAACTACAACATTGTTACTTCACAACGTAACTACAACATTGTTACTTAATGTAACTACAACATTGCTTTAAGTTACTTCACAACATAACTACATAATTGTTACTTAACATAACTACAACATTGTTTTAAGTTGTTTCACAACACAACTACAACATTGTTGCTTCACAACGTAACTACAACATTGTTGTTTCACCACGTAACTACAACATTGTTGCTTCACAACGTAACTACAACTTAATTGCTTCACAACGTAACTGCAACATTGTTGCTTCACAACGTAACTACAACATTGTTGCTTCACAACGTAACTACAACATTGTTGCTTCACAACGTAACTACAACATTTTGCTTCACAACGTAACTACAACATTTTGCTTCACAACGTAACTACAATATTGTGGCTTCACAACGTAACTACAACATTGTTGCTTCACATTGTAACTACAACATTGTTCCTTCACAAAGTAACTACAACATTGTTACTTTACAACGTAACTACAACATTGTTACTTCACAACGTAACTACAATATTGTTACTTCACAATGTAACTACAACATTGTTTTAAGTTGCTTCACAACGTAACTACAACATTGTTTAAGTTGCTTCACAACGTAACTACAACACTGTTTTAAGTTGCTTCACAACGTAACTACAACATTGTTTTAAGTTGCTTCACAACGTAACTACAACATTGTTTTAAGTTGCTTCACAACGTAACTACAACATTGTTTTAAGTTGCTACACAACGTAACTACAACATTGTTTTAAGCTGCTTCACAACGTAACTACAACATTGTTTTAGGTTGCTTCACAACGTAACTACAACATTGTTGCTTCACAACGTAACTACAACATTGTTGCTTCATACCATAACTACAACATTGTTACTTCACAAAGTAACTACAACATTGTTACTTCACAACGTAACTACAACATTGTTACTTCACAACGTAACTACAACATCGTTACTTCACAACATAACTACAACATTGTTACTTCACAACGTAACTACAACATTTTTACTTCACAATATCACTACAATGTTACTTCACAACGTCACTACAATGTTACTTCACAACGTAACTACAACATTGTTACTTCACAACGTAACTACAACATTTTTACTTTACAACGTAACTACAACATTGTTTCTTCACAACGTAACTACAACATTGTTTCTTCACAACGTAACTACAACATTGTTTCTTCACAACGTAAATACAACATTGTTACTTCACAACGTAACTACAACATTGTTACTTCATAACGTAACTTCAACATTGTTACTTCACAACATAACTACAACATTGTTACTTCACAACCTAACTACAACATTGTTACTTCACAACGTAACTACAACATTGTTACTTCACAATGTAACCACAACATTGTTACTTCACAACGTAACTACAACATTGTTCCTTCACAACATAACTACAACATTGTTACTTCACAATGTAACTACAACATTGTTTTAAGTTGCTTCACAATATAACTACAACATTGTTTTAAGTTGCTTCACAACGTAACTACAACATTGTTTTAAGTTGCTTCACAACGTAACTACAACATTGTTTTAAGTTGCTTCACAACGTAACTACAACATTGTTTTAAGTTGCTTCACAACGTAACTACAACATTGTTTTAAGTTGCTTCACAACGTAACTACAACATTGTTTTAAGTTGCTTCACAGCGTAACTACAAAATTGTTTTAAGTTGCTTCACAACGTAACTACAACATTGTTGCTTCACAACGTAACTACAACATTGTTACTTCACAACGTAACTACAACATTGTTACTTCACAACGTAACTACAACATTGTTACTTCACAACGTAACTACAACATTGTTACTTCACAACGTAACTACAACATTGTTACTTCACAACGTAACTACAACATTGTTACTTCACAACGTAACTACAACATTGTTACTTAATGTAACTACAACATTGCTTTAAGTTACTTCATAACGTAACTACATAATTGTTACTTAACATAACTACAACATTGTTACTTCACAACCTAACTACAACATTGTTACTTCACAACGTAACTACAACATCGTTACTTCACAACGTAACTACAACATTGTTACTTCACAACGTAACTACAACATTGTTACCTCACAATGTCACTACAATGTTACTTCACAACGTCACTACAATGTTACTTCACAACGTAACTACAACATTTTTACTTTACAACGTAACTACAACATTGTTTCTTCACAACGTAACTACAACATTGTTTCTTCACAACGTAACTACAACATTGTTTCTTCACAACGTAACTACAACATTGTTTCTTAACAACGTAAATACAACATTGTTACTTCACAACGTAACTACAACATTGTTACTTCATAACGTAACTACAACATTGTTACTTCACAACGTAACTACAACATTGTTACTTCACAATGTAACCACAACATTGTTACTTCACAACGTAACTACAACATTGTTCCTTCATAACATAACTACAACATTGTTACTTCACAACGTAACTAAAACATTGTTACTTCACAATGTAACCACAACATTGTTACTTCACAACGTAACTACAACATTGTTCCTTCACAACATAACTACAACATTGTTACTTCACAATGTAACTACAACATTGTTTTAAGTTGCTTCACAATGTAACTACAACATTGTTTTAAGTTACTTCACAACGTAACAACAACATTGTTTTAAGTTGCTTCACAACGTAACTACAACATTGTTTTAAGTTGCTTCACAACGTAACTACAACATTGTTTTAAGTTGCTTCACAACGTATATACAACATTGTTTTAAGTTGCTTCACAACGTAACTACAACATTGTTGCTTCACAACGTAACTACAACATTGTTACTTCACAACGTAACTACAACATTGTTACTTCACAACGTAACTACAACATTGTTACTTCACAACGTAACTACAACATTGTTACTTAATGTAACTACAACATTGTTTTAAGTTGCTTCACAACATAACTACAACATTGTTACTTCACAACGTAACTGCAACATTGTTTTAAATTGCTTCACAACATAACTACAACATTGTTACCTAATGTAACTACAACATTGCTTTAGGTTACTTCATAACGTAACTACATAATTGTTACTTAACATAACTACAACATTGTTACTTCACAACGTAACTACAACATTGTTCCTTCACAACATAACTACAACATTGTTACTTCACAACGTAACTACAACATTGTTACTTCACAATGTAACCACAACATTGTTACTTCACAACGTAACTACAACATTGTTCCTTCACAACATAACTACAACATTGTTACTTCACAATGTAACTACAACATTGTTTTAAGTTGCTTCGCAACGTAACAACAACATTGTTTTAAGTTGCTTCACAACGTAACTACAACATTGTTGCTTCACAACGTAACTACAACATTGTTACTTCACAACGTAACTACAACATTGTTACTTCACAACGTAACTACAACATTGTTACTTCACAACGTAACTACAACATTGTTTTAAATTGCTTCACAACATAACTAGAACATTGTTACTTCACAACGTAACTACAACATTGTTACTTAATGTAACTACAACATTGCTTTAAGTTACTTCATAACGTAACTACATAATTGTTACTTAACATAACTACAACATTGTTACTTCACAACGTAACTACAACATTGTTACTTCACAACGTAACTACAACATCGTTACTTCACAACGTAACTACAACATTGTTACTTCACAACGTAACTACAACATTGTTACCTCACAATGTCACTACAATGTTACTTCACAACGTCACTACAATGTTACTTCACAACGTAACTACAACATTTTTACTTTACAACGTAACTACAACATTGTTTCTTCACAACGTAACTACAACATTGTTTCTTCACAACGTAACTACAACATTGTTTCTTCACAACGTAACTACAACATTGTTACTTCACAACGTAAATACAACATTGTTACTTCACAACGTAACTACAATATTGTTACTTCACAATGTAACTACAACATTGTTTTAAGTTGCTTCACAACGTAACTACAACATTGTTTAAGTTGCTTCACAACGTAACTACAACACTGTTTTAAGTTGCTTCACAACGTAACTACAACATTGTTTTAAGTTGCTTCACAACGTAACTACAACATTGTTTTAAGTTGCTTCACAACGTAACTACAACATTGTTTTAAGTTGCAACACAACGTAACTACAACATTGTTTTAAGCTGCTTCACAACGTAACTACAACATTGTTTTAGGTTGCTTCACAACGTAACTACAACATTGTTGCTTCACAACGTAACTACAACATTGTTGCTTCATACCATAACTACAACATTGTTACTTCACAAAGTAACTACAACATTGTTACTTCACAACGTAACTACAACATTGTTACTTCACAACGTAACTACAACATCGTTACTTCACAACATAACTACAACATTGTTACTTCACAACGTAACTACAACATTTTTACTTCACAATATCACTACAATGTTACTTCACAACGTCACTACAATGTTACTTCACAACGTAACTACAACATTGTTACTTCACAACGTAACTACAACATTTTTACTTTACAACGTAACTACAACATTGTTTCTTCACAACGTAACTACAACATTGTTTCTTCACAACGTAACTACAACATTGTTTCTTCACAACGTAAATACAACATTGTTACTTCACAACGTAACTACAACATTGTTACTTCATAACGTAACTTCAACATTGTTACTTCACAACATAACTACAACATTGTTACTTCACAACCTAACTACAACATTGTTACTTCACAACGTAACTACAACATTGTTACTTCACAATGTAACCACAACATTGTTACTTCACAACGTAACTACAACATTGTTCCTTCACAACATAACTACAACATTGTTACTTCACAATGTAACTACAACATTGTTTTAAGTTGCTTCACAATATAACTACAACATTGTTTTAAGTTGCTTCACAACGTAACTACAACATTGTTTTAAGTTGCTTCACAACGTAACTACAACATTGTTTTAAGTTGCTTCACAACGTAACTACAACATTGTTTTAAGTTGCTTCACAACGTAACTACAACATTGTTTTAAGTTGCTTCACAACGTAACTACAACATTGTTTTAAGTTGCTTCACAGCGTAACTACAAAATTGTTTTAAGTTGCTTCACAACGTAACTACAACATTGTTGCTTCACAACGTAACTACAACATTGTTACTTCACAACGTAACTACAACATTGTTACTTCACAACGTAACTACAACATTGTTACTTCACAACGTAACTACAACATTGTTACTTCACAACGTAACTACAACATTGTTACTTCACAACGTAACTACAACATTGTTACTTCACAACGTAACTACAACATTGTTACTTAATGTAACTACAACATTGCTTTAAGTTACTTCATAACGTAACTACATAATTGTTACTTAACATAACTACAACATTGTTACTTCACAACCTAACTACAACATTGTTACTTCACAACGTAACTACAACATCGTTACTTCACAACGTAACTACAACATTGTTACTTCACAACGTAACTACAACATTGTTACCTCACAATGTCACTACAATGTTACTTCACAACGTCACTACAATGTTACTTCACAACGTAACTACAACATTTTTACTTTACAACGTAACTACAACATTGTTTCTTCACAACGTAACTACAACATTGTTTCTTCACAACGTAACTACAACATTGTTTCTTCACAACGTAACTACAACATTGTTTCTTAACAACGTAAATACAACATTGTTACTTCACAACGTAACTACAACATTGTTACTTCATAACGTAACTACAACATTGTTACTTCACAACGTAACTACAACATTGTTACTTCACAATGTAACCACAACATTGTTACTTCACAACGTAACTACAACATTGTTCCTTCATAACATAACTACAACATTGTTACTTCACAACGTAACTAAAACATTGTTACTTCACAATGTAACCACAACATTGTTACTTCACAACGTAACTACAACATTGTTCCTTCACAACATAACTACAACATTGTTACTTCACAATGTAACTACAACATTGTTTTAAGTTGCTTCACAATGTAACTACAACATTGTTTTAAGTTACTTCACAACGTAACAACAACATTGTTTTAAGTTGCTTCACAACGTAACTACAACATTGTTTTAAGTTGCTTCACAACGTAACTACAACATTGTTTTAAGTTGCTTCACAACGTATATACAACATTGTTTTAAGTTGCTTCACAACGTAACTACAACATTGTTGCTTCACAACGTAACTACAACATTGTTACTTCACAACGTAACTACAACATTGTTACTTCACAACGTAACTACAACATTGTTACTTCACAACGTAACTACAACATTGTTACTTAATGTAACTACAACATTGTTTTAAGTTGCTTCACAACATAACTACAACATTGTTACTTCACAACGTAACTGCAACATTGTTTTAAATTGCTTCACAACATAACTACAACATTGTTACCTAATGTAACTACAACATTGCTTTAGGTTACTTCATAACGTAACTACATAATTGTTACTTAACATAACTACAACATTGTTACTTCACAACGTAACTACAACATTGTTCCTTCACAACATAACTACAACATTGTTACTTCACAACGTAACTACAACATTGTTACTTCACAATGTAACCACAACATTGTTACTTCACAACGTAACTACAACATTGTTCCTTCACAACATAACTACAACATTGTTACTTCACAATGTAACTACAACATTGTTTTAAGTTGCTTCGCAACGTAACAACAACATTGTTTTAAGTTGCTTCACAACGTAACTACAACATTGTTGCTTCACAACGTAACTACAACATTGTTACTTCACAACGTAACTACAACATTGTTACTTCACAACGTAACTACAACATTGTTACTTCACAACGTAACTACAACATTGTTTTAAATTGCTTCACAACATAACAAGAACATTGTTACTTCACAACGTAACTACAACATTGTTACTTAATGTAACTACAACATTGCTTTAAGTTACTTCATAACGTAACTACATAATTGTTACTTAACATAACTACAACATTGTTACTTCACAACGTAACTACAACATTGTTACTTCACAACGTAACTACAACATCGTTACTTCACAACGTAACTACAACATTGTTACTTCACAACGTAACTACAACATTGTTACCTCACAATGTCACTACAATGTTACTTCACAACGTCACTACAATGTTACTTCACAACGTAACTACAACATTTTTACTTTACAACGTAACTACAACATTGTTTCTTCACAACGTAACTACAACATTGTTTCTTCACAACGTAACTACAACATTGTTTCTTCACAACGTAACTACAACATTGTTACTTCACAACGTAAATACAACATTGTTACTTCACAACGTAACTACAACATTGTTACTTCACAACGTAACTTCAACATTGTTACTTCACAACGTAACTACAACATTGTTACTTAATGTAACTACAACATTGTTTTAAGTTGCTTCACAACATAACTACAACATTGTTGCTTCACAACGTAACTACAACATTGTTGTTTCACAACGTAACTACAACATTGTTGCTTCACAACGTAACTACAACATAATTGCTTCACAACGTAACTGCAACATTGTTGCTTCACAACGTAACTGCAACATTGTTGCTTCACAACGTAACTACAACATTGTTGCTTCACAACGTAACTACAACATTTTGCTTCACAACGTAACTACAACATTGTGGCTTCACAACTTAACTCCAACATTGTTCCTTCACAACGTAACTACAACATTGTTACTTTACAACGTAACTACAACATTGTTACTTCACAACGTAACTACAACATTGTTACTTCACAACGTAACTACAACATTGTTACTTCACAACGTAACTACAACATTGTTACTTCACAACGTAACTACAACATTGTTACTTAATGTAACTACAACATTGCTTTAAGTTACTTCATAACGTAACTACATAATTGTTTTAAGTTGCTTCACAACGTAACTACAACATTGTTGCTTCACAACGTAACTACAACATTGTTACTTCACAACGTAACTACAACATTGTTACTTCACAACGTAACTACAACATTGTTACTTCACAACGTAACTACAACATTGTTACTTCACAACGTAACTACAACATTGTTACTTCACAACGTAACTACAACATTGTTACTTCACAACGTAACTACAACATTGTTACTTAATGTAACTACAACATTGCTTTAAGTTACTTCATAACGTAACTACATAATTGTTACTTAACATAACTACAACATTGTTACTTCACAACCTAACTACAACATTGTTACTTCACAACGTAACTACAACATCGTTACTTCACAACGTAACTACAACATTGTTACTTCACAACGTAACTACAACATTGTTACCTCACAATGTCACTACAATGTTACTTCACAACGTCACTACAATGTTACTTCACAACGTAACTACAACATTTTTACTTTACAACGTAACTACAACATTGTTTCTTCACAACGTAACTACAACATTGTTTCTTCACAACGTAACTACAACATTGTTTCTTCACAACGTAACTACAACATTGTTTCTTAACAACGTAAATACAACATTGTTACTTCACAACGTAACTACAACATTGTTACTTCATAACGTAACTACAACATTGTTACTTCACAACGTAACTACAACATTGTTACTTCACAATGTAACCACAACATTGTTACTTCACAACGTAACTACAACATTGTTCCTTCATAACATAACTACAACATTGTTACTTCACAACGTAACTAAAACATTGTTACTTCACAATGTAACCACAACATTGTTACTTCACAACGTAACTACAACATTGTTCCTTCACAACATAACTACAACATTGTTACTTCACAATGTAACTACAACATTGTTTTAAGTTGCTTCACAATGTAACTACAACATTGTTTTAAGTTACTTCACAACGTAACAACAACATTGTTTTAAGTTGCTTCACAACGTAACTACAACATTGTTTTAAGTTGCTTCACAACGTAACTACAACATTGTTTTAAGTTGCTTCACAACGTATATACAACATTGTTTTAAGTTGCTTCACAACGTAACTACAACATTGTTGCTTCACAACGTAACTACAACATTGTTACTTCACAACGTAACTACAACATTGTTACTTCACAACGTAACTACAACATTGTTACCTAATGTAACTACAACATTGCTTTAGGTTACTTCATAACGTAACTACATAATTGTTACTTAACATAACTACAACATTGTTACTTCACAACGTAACTACAACATTGTTCCTTCACAACATAACTACAACATTGTTACTTCACAACGTAACTACAACATTGTTACTTCACAATGTAACCACAACATTGTTACTTCACAACGTAACTACAACATTGTTCCTTCACAACATAACTACAACATTGTTACTTCACAATGTAACTACAACATTGTTTTAAGTTGCTTCGCAACGTAACAACAACATTGTTTTAAGTTGCTTCACAACGTAACTACAACATTGTTGCTTCACAACGTAACTACAACATTGTTACTTCACAACGTAACTACAACATTGTTACTTCACAACGTAACTACAACATTGTTACTTCACAACGTAACTACAACATTGTTTTAAATTGCTTCACAACATAACTAGAACATTGTTACTTCACAACGTAACTACAACATTGTTACTTAATGTAACTACAACATTGCTTTAAGTTACTTCATAACGTAACTACATAATTGTTACTTAACATAACTACAACATTGTTACTTCACAACGTAACTACAACATTGTTACTTCACAACGTAACTACAACATCGTTACTTCACAACGTAACTACAACATTGTTACTTCACAACGTAACTACAACATTGTTACCTCACAATGTCACTACAATGTTACTTCACAACGTCACTACAATGTTACTTCACAACGTAACTACAACATTTTTACTTTACAACGTAACTACAACATTGTTTCTTCACAACGTAACTACAACATTGTTTCTTCACAACGTAACTACAACATTGTTTCTTCACAACGTAACTACAACATTGTTACTTCACAACGTAAATACAACATTGTTACTTTACAACGTAACTACAACATTGTTACTTCACAACGTAACTTCAACATTGTTACTTCACAACGTAACTACAACATTGTTACTTAATGTAACTACAACATTGTTTTAAGTTGCTTCACAACATAACTACAACATTGTTGCTTCACAACGTAACTACAACATTGTTGTTTCACAACGTAACTACAACATTGTTGCTTCACAACGTAACTACAACATAATTGCTTCACAACGTAACTGCAACATTGTTGCTTCACAACGTAACTGCAACATTGTTGCTTCACAACGTAACTACAACATTGTTGCTTCACAACGTAACTACAACATTTTGCTTCACAACGTAACTACAACATTGTGGCTTCACAACTTAACTCCAACATTGTTCCTTCACAACGTAACTACAACATTGTTACTTTACAACGTAACTACAACATTGTTACTTCACAACGTAACTACAATATTGTTACTTCACAATGTAACTACAACATTGTTTTAAGTTGCTTCACAATGTAACTACAACATTGTTTTAAGTTGCTTCACAATGTAACTACAACATTGTTACTTCACAACGTAACTACAACATTTTTACTTTACAACGTAACTACAACATTGTTTCTTCACAACGTAACTACAACATTGTTTCTTCACAACGTAACTACAACATTGTTTCTTCACAACGTAAATACAACATTGTTACTTCACAACGTAACTACAACATTGTTACTTCATAACGTAACTTCAACATTGTTACTTCACAACATAACTACAACATTGTTACTTCACAACCTAACTACAACATTGTTACTTCACAACGTAACTACAACATTGTTACTTCACAATGTAACCACAACATTGTTACTTCACAACGTAACTACAACATTGTTCCTTCACAACATAACTACAACATTGTTACTTCACAATGTAACTACAACATTGTTTTAAGTTGCTTCACAATGTAACTACAACATTGTTTTAAGTTGCTTCACAACGTAACTACAACATTGTTTTAAGTTGCTTCACAACGTAACTACAACATTGTTTTAAGTTGCTTCACAACGTAACTACAACATTGTTTTAAGTTGCTTCACAACGTAACTACAACATTGTTTTAAGTTGCTTCACAACGTAACTACAACATTGTTTTAAGTTGCTTCACAACGTAACTACAACATTGTTTCTTCACAACGTAACTACAACATTGTTACTTCACAACGTAACTACAACATTGTTACTTCACAACGTAACTACAACATTGTTACTTCACAACGTAACTACAACATTGTTACTTAATGTAACTACAACATTGCTTTAAGTTACTTCATAACGTAACTACATAATTGTTACTTAACATAACTACAACATTGTTACTTCACAACGTAACTACAACATTGTTACTTCACAACGTAACTACAACATCGTTACTTCACAACGTAACTACAACATTGTTACTTCACAACGTAACTACAACATTGTTACCTCACAATGTCACTACAATGTTACTTCACAACGTCACTACAATGTTACTTCACAACGTAACTACAACATTTTTACTTTACAACGTAACTACAACATTGTTTCTTCACAACGTAACTACAACATTGTTTCTTCACAACGTAACTACAACATTGTTTCTTCACAACGTAACTACAACATTGTTTCTTCACAACGTAAATACAACATTGTTACTTCACAACGTAACTACAACATTGTTACTTCATAACGTAACTACAACATTGTTACTTCACAACGCAACTACAACATTGTTACTTCACAATGTAACCACAACATTGTTACTTCACAACGTAACTACAACATTGTTCCTTCACAACATAACTACAACATTGTTACTTCACAACGTAACTACAACATTGTTACTTCACAATGTAACCACAACATTGTTACTTCACAACGTAACTACAACATTGTTCCTTCACAACATAACTACAACATTGTTACTTCACAATGTAACTACAACATTGTTTTAAGTTGCTTCACAATGTAACTACAACATTGTTTTAAGTTGCTTCACAACGTAACAACAACATTGTTTTAAGTTGCTTCACAACGTAACTACAACATTGTTTTAAGTTGCTTCACAACGTAACTACAACATTGTTTTAAGTTGCTTCACAACGTAAATACAACATTGTTTTAAGTTGCTTCACAACGTAACTACAACATTGTTGCTTCACAACGTAACTACAACATTGTTACTTCACAACGTAACTACAACATTGTTACTTCACAACGTAACTACAACATTCTTACTTAATGTAACTACAACATTGTTTTAAGTTGCTTCACAACATAACTACAACATTGTTACTTCACAACGTAACTACAACATTGTTTTAAATTGCTTCACATCATAACAACAATATTGTTACTTCACAACGTAACTACAACATTGTTACTTAATGTAACTACAACATTGCTTTAAGTTACTTCACAACGTAACTACATAATTGTTACTTAACATAACTACAACATTGTGTTAAGTTGCTTCACAACACAACTACAACATTGTTGCTTCACAACGTAACTACAACATTGTTGTTTCACAACGTAACTACAACATTGTTGCTTCACAACGTAACTACAACATAATTGCTTCACAACGTAACTGCAACATTGTTGCTTCACAACGTAACTACAACATTGTTGCTTCACAACGTAACTACAACATTATTGCTTCACAACGTAACTACAATATTGTGGCTTCACAACGTAACTACAACATTGTTGCTTCACAACTTAACTACAACATTGTTGCTTCACATTGTAACTACAACATTGTTCCTTCACAACGTAACTACAACATTGTTACTTTACAACGTAACTACAATATTGTTACTTCACAATGTAACTACAACATTGTTTTAAGTTGCTTCACAATGTAACTAAAACATTGTTTTAAGTTGCTTCACAACGTAACTACAACATTGTTTTAAGTTGCTTCACAACGTAACTACAACATTGTTTTAAGTTGCTTCAAAACGTAACTACAACATTGTTTTAAGTTGCTTCACAACGTAACTACAACATTGTTTTAAGTTGCTTCACAACGTAACTACAACATTGTTTTAAGTTGCTTCACAACGTAACTACAACATTGTTGCTTCACAACGTAACTACAACATTGTTGCTTCACAACGTAACTACAACATTGTTACTTCACAACGTAACTACAACATTGTTACTTCACAACGTAACTACAACATTGTTACTTCACAACGTAACTACAACATTGTTACTTAATGTAACTACAACATTGTTTTAAGTTGCTTCACAACATAACTACAACATTGTTGCTTCACAACGTAACTACAACATTGTTGTTTCACAACGTAACTACAACATTGTTGCTTCACAACGTAACTACAACATAATTGCTTCACAACGTAACTGCAACATTGTTGCTTCACAACGTAACTGCAACATTGTTGCTTCACAACGTAACTACAACATTGTTGCTTCACAACGTAACTACAACATTTTGCTTCACAACGTAACTACAACATTGTGGCTTCACAACGTAACTCCAACATTGTTGCTTCACAACTTAACTCCAACATTGTTCCTTCACAACGTAACTACAACATTGTTACTTTACAACGTAACTACAACATTGTTACTTCACAACGTAACTACAATATTGTTACTTCACAATGTAACTACAACATTGTTTTAAGTTGCTTCACAATGTAACTACAACATTGTTTTAAGTTGCTTCACAATGTAACTACAACATTGTTTTAAGTTGCTTCACAACGTAACTACAACATTGTTTTAAGTTGCTTCACAACGTAACTAGAACATTGTTTTAAGTTGCTTCACAACGTAACTACAACATTTTTTTAAGTTGCTTCTCAACGTAACTACAACATTGTTTTAAGTTGCTACACAACATAACTACAACATTGTTTTAAGCTGCTTCACAACGTAACTACAACATTGTTTTAGGTTGCTTCACAACGTAACTACAACATTGTTTTAAGTTGCTTCACAACGTAACTACAACATTGTTTTAAGTTGCTTCACAACGTAACTACAACATTGTTTTAAATTGCTTCACAACGTAACTACAACATTGTTTTAAGTTGCTTCACAACGTAACTACAACATTGTTTTAAGTTGCTTCACAACGTAACTACAACATTGTTGCTTCACAACGTAACTACAACATTGTTACTTCACAATGTAACTACAACATTGTTACTTCACAACGTAACTACAACATTGTTACTTCACAACGTAACTACAACATTGTTACTTAATGTAACTACAACATTGTTTTAAGTTGCTTCACAACATAACTACAACATTGTTACTTCACAACGTAACTACAACATTGTTTTAAATTGCTTCACAACATAACTACAACATTGTTACTTCACAACGTAACTACAACATTGTTACCTAATGTAACTACAACATTGCTTTAAGTTACTTCATAACGTAACTACATAATTGTTACTTAACATAACTACAACATTGTTACTTCACAACGTAACTACAACATTGTTCCTTCACAACATAACTACAACATTGTTACTTCACAACGTAACTACAACATTGTTACTTCACAATGTAACCACAACATTGTTACTTCACAACGTAACTACAACATTGTTCCTTCACAACATAACTACAACATTGTTACTTCACAATGTAACTACAACATTGTTTTAAGTTGCTTCACAATGTAACTACAACATTGTTTTAAGTTGCTTCACAACGTAACAACAACATTGTTTTAAGTTGCTTCACAACGTAACTACAACATTGTTGCTTCACAACGTAACTACAACATTGTTACTTCACAACGTAACTACAACATTGTTACTTCACAACGTAACTACAACATTGTTTTAAATTGCTTCACAACATAACTAGAACATTGTTACTTCACAACGTAACTACAACATTGTTACTTAATGTAACTACAACATTGCTTTAAGTTACTTCATAACGTAACTACATAATTGTTACTTAACATAACTACAACATTGTTACTTCACAACGTAACTACAACATTGTTACTTCACAACGTAACTTCAACATCGTTACTTCACAACGTAACTACAACATTGTTACTTCACAACGTAACTACAACATTGTTACCTCACAATGTCACTACAATGTTACTTCACAACGTCACTACAATGTTACTTCACAACGTAACTACAACATTTTTACTTTACAACGTAACTACAACATTGTTTCTTCACAACGTAACTACAACATTGTTTCTTCACAACGTAACTACAACATTGTTTCTTCACAACGTAACTACAACATTGTTACTTCACAACGTAAATACAACATTGTTACTTCACAACGTAACTACAACATTGTTACTTCACAACGTAACTACAACATTGTTACTTCACAACGTAACTACAACATTGTTACTTAATGTAACTACAACATTGTTTTAAGTTGCTTCACAACATAACTACAACATTGTTGCTTCACAACGTAACTACAACATTGTTGTTTCACAACGTAACTACAACATTGTTGCTTCACAACGTAACTACAACATAATTGCTTCACAACGTAACTGCAACATTGTTGCTTCACAACGTAACTGCAACATTGTTGCTTCACAACGTAACTACAACATTGTTGCTTCACAACGTAACTACAACATTTTGCTTCACAACGTAACTACAACATTGTGGCTTTACAACTTAACTCCAACACTGTTCCTTCACAACGTAACTACAACATTGTTACTTTACAACGTAACTACAACATTGTTACTTCACAACGTAACTACAATATTGTTACTTCACAATGTAACTACAACATTGTTTTAAGTTGCTTCACAATGTAACTACAACATTGTTTTAAGTTGCTTCACAATGTAACTACAACATTGTTTTCAGTTGCTTCACAACGTAACTACAACATTGTTTTAAGTTGCTTCACAACGTAACTACAACATTGTTTTAAGTTGCTTCACAACGTAACTACAACATTTTTTTAAGTTGCTTCACAACGTAACTACAACATTGTTTTAAGTTGCTACACAACGTAACTACAACATTGTTTTAAGCTGCTTCACAACGTAACTACAACATTGTTTTAGGTTGCTTCACAACGTAACTACAACATTGTTTTAAGTTGCTTCACAACGTAACTACAACTTTGTTTTAAGTTGCTTCACAACGTAACTACAACATTGTTGCTTCACAACGTAACTACAACATTGTTACTTCACAACGTAACTACAACATTGTTACTTCACAACGTAACTACAACATTGTTACTTCACAACGTAACTACAACATTGTTACTTCACAACGTAACTACAACATTGTTACTTAATGTAACTACAACATTGTTTTAAGTTGCTTCACAACATAACTACAACATTGTTATTTCACAACGTAACTACAACATTGTTTTAAATTGCTTCACAACATAACTACAACATTGTTACTTCACAACGTAACTACAACATTGTTACCTAATGTAACTACAACATCGTTACTTCACAACGTAACTACAACATTGTTACCTAATGTAACTACAACATCGTTACTTCACAACGTAACTACAACATTGTTACTTCACAACGTAACTACAACATTGTTCCTTCACAATGTCACTACAATGTTACTTCACAACGTCACTACAATGTTACTTCACAACGTAACTACAACATTTTTACTTTACAACGTAACTACAACATTGTTTCTTCACAACGTAACTACAACATTGTTACTTAATGTAACTACAACATTGTTTTAAGTTGCTTCACAACATAACTACAACATTGTTATTTCACAACGTAACTACAACATTGTTTTAAATTGCTTCACAACATAACTACAACATTGTTACTTCACAACGTAACTACAACATTGTTACTTCACAACGTAACTACAACATCGTTACTTCACAACGTAACTACAACATTGTTACTTCACAACGTAACTACAACATTGTTCCTTCACAATGTCACTACAATGTTACTTCACAACGTCACTACAATGTTACTTCACAACGTAACTACAACATTTTTACTTTACAACGTAACTACAACATTGTTTCTTCACAACGTAACTACAACATTGTTTCTTCACACCGTAACTACAACATTGTTTCTTCACAACGTAACTACAACATTGTTACTTCACAACGTAAATACAACATTGTTACTTCACAACGTAACTACAACATTGTTACTTCATAACGTAACTATAACATTGTTACTTCACAACGTAACTAACACATTGTTACTTCACAATGTAACCACAACATTGTTACTTCACAACGTAACTACAACATTGTTCCTTCACAACATAACTACAACATTGTTACTTCACAACGTAACTACAACATTGTTACTTCACAATGTAACCACAACATTGTTACTTCACAACGTAACTACAACATTGTTCCCTCACAACATAACTACAACATTGTTACTTCACAATGTAACAACAACATTGTTTTAAGTTGCTTCACAATGTAACTACAACATTGTTTTAAGTTGCTTCACAACGTAACAACAACATTGTTTTAAGTTGCTTCACAACGTAACTACAACATTGTTGCTTCACAACGTAACTACAACATTGTTACTTCACAACGTAACTACAACATTGTTTTAAGTTGCTTCACAACGTAACTACAACATTGTTTTAAGTTGTTTCACAACGTAACTACAACATTGTTGCTTCACAACGTAACTACAACATTGTTACTTCACAACGTAACTACAACATTGTTACTTCACAACGTAACTACAACATTGTTACTTCACAATGTAACCACAACATTGTTACTTCACAACGTAACTACAACATTGTTCCTTCACAACATAACTACAACATTGTTACTTCACAACGTAACTACAACATTGTTACTTCACAACGTAACTTCAACATCGTTACTTCACAACGTAACTACAACATTGTTACTTCACAACGTAACTACAACATTGTTACCTCACAATGTCACTACAATGTTACTTCACAACGTCACTACAATGTTACTTCACAACGTAACTACAACATTTTTACTTTACAACGTAACTACAACATTGTTTCTTCACAACGTAACTACAACATTGTTTCTTCACAACGTAACTACAACATTGTTTCTTCACAACGTAACTACAACATTGTTACTTCACAACGTAACTACAACATTGTTACTTAATGTAACTACAACATTGTTTTAAGTTGCTTCACAACATAACTACAACATTGTTGCTTCACAACGTAACTACAACATTGTTGTTTCACAACGTAACTACAACATTGTTGCTTCACAACGTAACTACAACATAATTGCTTCACAACGTAACTGCAACATTGTTGCTTCACAACGTAACTGCAACATTGTTGCTTCACAACGTAACTACAACATTGTTGCTTCACAACGTAACTACAACATTTTGCTTCACAACGTAACTACAACATTTTGCTTCACAACGTAACTACAACATTGTGGCTTCACAACTTAACTCCAACATTGTTCCTTCACAACGTAACTACAACATTGTTACTTTACAACGTAACTACAACATTGTTACTTCACAACGTAACTACAATATTGTTACTTCACAATGTAACTAGAACATTGTTTTAAGTTGCTTCACAATGTAACTACAACATTGTTTTAAGTTGCTTCACAATGTAACTACAACATTGTTTTCAGTTGCTTCACAACGTAACTACAACATTGTTTTAAGTTGCTTCACAACGTAACTACAACATTGTTTTAAGTTGCTTCACAACGTAACTACAACATTTTTTTAAGTTGCTTCACAACGTAACTACAACATTGTTTTAAGTTGCTACACAACGTAACTACAACATTGTTTTAAGCTGCTTCACAACGTAACTACAACATTGTTTTAGGTTGCTTCACAACGTAACTACAACATTGTTTTAAGTTGCTTCACAACGTAACTACAACTTTGTTTTAAGTTGCTTCACAACGTAACTACAACATTGTTGCTTCACAACGTAACTACAACATTGTTACTTCACAATGTAACTACAACATTGTTACTTCACAACGTAACTACAACATTGTTACTTAATGTAACTACAACTTTGTTTTAAGATGCTTCACAACATAACTACAACATTGTTACTTCACAACGTAACTACAACATTGTTTTAAATTGCTTCACAACATAACAACAACATTGTTACTTCACAACGTAACTACAACATTGTTACTTAATGTAACTACAACATTGCTTTAAGTTACTTCACAACGTAACTACATAATTGTTACTTAACATAACTACAACATTGTTTTAAGTTGCTTCACAACACAACTACAACATTGTTGCTTCACAACGTAACTACAACATTGTTGTTTCACAACGTAACTGCAACATTGTTGCTTCACAACGTAACTACAACATTGTTGCTTCACAACGTAACTACAACATTGTTGCTTCACAACGTAACTACAATATTGTGGCTTCACAACGTAACTACAACATTGTTGCTTCACAACTTAACTACAACATTGTTGCTTCACATTGTAACTCCAACATTGTTCCTTCACAACGTAACTACAACATTGTTACTTTACAACGTAACTACAACATTGTTACTTCACAACGTAACTACAATATTGTTACTTCACAATGTAACTACAACATTGTTTTAAGTTGCTTCACAATGTAACTACAACATTGTTTTAAGTTGCTTCACAATGTAACTACAACATTGTTTTCAGTTGCTTCACAACGTAACTACAACATTGTTTTAAGTTGCTTCACAACGTAACTACAACATTGTTTTAAGTTGCTTCACAACGTAACTACAACATTTTTTTAAGTTGCTTCACAAAGTAACTACAACATTGTTTTAAGTTGCTACACAACGTAACTACAACATTGTTTTAAGCTGCTTCACAACGTAACTACAACATTGTTTTAAGTTGCTTCACAACGTAACTACAACATTGTTTTAAGTTGCTTCACAACGTAACTACAACATTGTTGCTTCACAACGTAACTACAACATTGTTACTTCACAACGTAACTACAACATTGTTACTTCACAACGTAACTACAACATTGTTACTTCACAACGTAACTACAACATTGTTACTTAATGTAACTACAACATTGTTTTAAGTTGCTTCATAACATAACTACAACATTGTTATTTCACAACGTAACTACAACATTGTTTTAAATTGCTTCACAACATAACTACAACATTGTTACTTCACAACGTAACTACAACATTGTTACCTAATGTAACTACAACATTGCTTTAAGTTACTTCATAACGTAACTACATAATTGTTACTTAACATAACTACAACATTGTTACTTCACAACGTAACTACAACATTGTTACTTCACAACGTAACTACAACATCGTTACTTCATGTTACGGCCCTCTCGGGACGCAACGGGGTTCTTACTCTGATGTAGTTAGAGGAAGATATATATCCGGCCCCAAGCCAGCAGAGGCTATCAAGGGATGCGATCCGTGACGCAAGTAACTTAAAGGGAGTAGGGAAAGAAAGGTAAGAACTTAATATAATATAATATTCACCTTCACCGTTTAAATATATATAATAAAAGAGTACACAAGGGGGAGGGGTATTAACACTTTACAAGGGGATCAACACTGTAGTCTACTGCTGGAGACTATGGATCCTCGAAGCTAGGTGCTGAGTCCGCGGTGCTTTCTTCGTGGCCTCAAGACGTGTCCTCTGAGAACGCCGAGTCTACCCTGGCCACAGGTCAGCCACAACACAGGTCCACTGGGGGCACCGTCGTGGAGGCCGTCAACCACACGTCCAGCAGGTCTGCTGGCAGGTACAGAGCCACCAAGGCTGGCACGGCCACTCCACGAACGATATAAGGGGTACGCCCTAGACAGGAGTCTCGTGTGATATCACCAATCACCCTCCTGTCTTCAATACCCCAGTGGATTATCGTCTCCAACCGTCGGTCCCGGGTAAATCCTTTCACTGCCACTCCATTGGCAGGCTTAACACACCACAGTGTTCTTCCGGGGGACGACGTCACAACAGCTGCAGCAAACTTCACTGTATGGAGACTGGCTGCCTCGGGTAGACTGACTCCACCTTCAACACAGTGGTCCCAGGTCGGCTCTGTAAGCAGACACGTCATCAATAACAGGGACACTAATACACCACACTCACAGGCCCAGATACAAACGCCCGACATATCCACTCCATAGATGGCGCTGTCGTCGGAGCACCACCTCACCAGAGGTCAGGAGCGGCGGTGTTGAGCGCTGAACCAGACTGGAAACTGGTCCTCGAGGCCAGTACATGCTGTCCTCACTAGGTGTCGTCGTTCGTTTGGCGGGGGTTTCGGGAGCTGACCCACAGATGGCGTGTTTGTCACTGCTCCAGGCACGGACGCTGGATCCGGGTTCGTAACACCTCCCCACCAAAAAGAATTTGGTTTGGGGTTCTATAAAAAACACAAACCAAATTAGCAGGGCGACACAACTCCAAATGGACTTACTTATACTATGAACTGGAGTGATGAGGCTGTCTTGTCCACAGAACTTTTCTACTAGCCATTTCCAGCACAACGGGAGCTTGCAGATAGAAGGCAATGATCTGCCTGACGTAATCTTCCACGTCTCCCACGTCTCCACTGCGATGTCAAGCAGGGGCATCATCTCACACCTCTCTAGTACGGATTGGTTTTGACACGATCTGGGGTGACTCGACACTTCCCTATGTCGTAGCACCGATGATGGCTGACCACAGACGGCATTTCTGGTGCCGGTCCGATGGTCCTTCAGGGAGACAGGAACCTGGAATACAGAGGTCTGATAATTCAGAGTGATAGCGACAGTGGGCAAGGCAGTACTTACTACATACTCGTCTACTAGGCCCGCACCTAGTTCCAACAGGGCTGCTTGCTCACCGAAGATGGCATTCGCTCTGCCCCCGTTAGGTCGACCAACGTTCCGTATAACGCTGTGTTGAGGCTCAGCAGTCACGCGGGGGGTGTCAACCTGTCGGAAACAGTCACTCACATTATCACATATCGTACCTCCTGTATCATCTATTACCTCCCAGGTCCCTTCTTCAACTGCAACACTTGCAGTACAAATCTCCAATCCCTGGGACCTCTTCGCGATGTTCATGGGAGCCATCATTCGTCGGGTCGTCCACCGGTCCTCACTGAGAGCACAAACGAGAACACATACGAGAATCAAACAAAGTATCGCTAAGAAACACGAGGCCAATTGAGGGATAAGCTTCCCTAGCCAGTCATGTCCATAGCCGGCCACATCCACACGCCTGGCTTGGACCGAAGAGGGCACTAGACCTTTTGAACACACCGCACCTACCTCTGACGTCTGGGGAATCTCTGGCTGGTTCACTACACGCTGTAACTTGCCATACCGCAAGCACACATCCGCCTTCGCTCCAGACTCGTTGGTATCCGTGGGTGCCCGCACACAAGGCCTCTCTTCTTGCTCAGGTACCTCTGCCTTCTTAACTTCATGTTCCTCGTCGAGAGAATCAGGAGACACTGCTAGATTATCGTCGATCTGCGGGTGAAAGGACAAATTAAATATGTTTACATCCGGGTCTGTCTTTACCAGGACATTACCATTGCCTGTTACCTCAGACCGTGCTGTTCCGGCAGACTCGTCCGCAACCTTGGGAAGATTGATGCTCCAATCTGTCACCAAGTCGTTGGCTAGTACCACGTCAATCCCAGCCACAGGGAGGGTATCGACTACTGCCAACGCACATGTGCCGCTGAAATAAGGCGAGTCGAGATGTACTGGCACTAAGGGGGCGATGTACTGCGTCCTTGGAAACCCAACCAGGACAACCTCTTGTCTCCCGTTCACACTTACTCCCTCGGGTAACGAGCTCTTCACGATCAGGGACTGGGCTGCTCCACTATCTCTGAGCACTACAATTGATCTACCAGTATGATCACTCGTTACATACCCGGTTGAAGTGTGAGGGACCAACAAACTTGGTCCTTCCTGCGTCGTCGTAGACTGGTTTCCTACTGGTGGTGTAACACAGCTCATCAACATCACCTCCCTTCGTGCGCTGCCACCTCTTCTGCCTCGGCACCTAGCAGCTATGTGCCCTTTCTGCCCACAAGTCCAGCACACCATATTCCTCCTTGGACTACGGTGTTTCGGACTACTAGGACTTGTTCTTCGGGGGCTACTTGGGGGAGTCTTCTTAGCACTTGGTGGGACGGGTCTTTCTTCTTCGTCGTGAGGTCTGTCAAACCGGCGCTGGTAATTCCTCGGGACGTACTTAGCAGACGGCCTATGAGTCAGGATATACTCTTCAGCCATGGTGGCTGCTGCACTCAAGGTCTCCACCTGCTGTTCCTCTAAGTACGTCTTCAGGTCTACAGACAAACAATCCTTGAAGTCCTCGAGCAGAATCAGCTGTTCGAGGTCTTCCTTGGTCTCCACCTTCCGAGAGGCACACCATTCTTGAAAAAGTCGCTCCTTGATCGTGGCGAATTCGGTGAAAGTGTGCTCCGAGGTCTTCTTCAGGTTTCTGAACTTCTGCCTGTACGCCTCAGGTACCAATTGGTACGCCATGAGCACTACTTTCTTCACCATATCGTAATCGCCGGAGTCGTCAAGGGATAACGTAGAGTAGGCGATTTGGGCCTTCCCAGTCAAGACTGACTGTATCATGATGGCCCAATTCTCCCTTGGCCACTCCAAAGAGGCAGCGACTTTCTCGAAGGCTGCGAAGAACTTTGAAACTTCTCTCTCGTTGAATTTGGGGACCATTTTGATATTCCTTACCGGATCGAAACCGCTTACTCCAGTTTGTCTCTGTCCAGCGCCTAATCTTAATACTTCTAGTTCATGTTGTCTCTGTCTTTCTTTTTCTTCTCTCTCTCGCTGTTTCTCTTCTCTTTCTCGTTCTTCTCTCTCTCTTTCTCGTTCTTCTCTCTCTCGTCTCTCTTCTCTTTCTCGTTCTTCTCTCTCTCGTTTCTCTTCTAATTCTAGACGCCTCATCGCCAATTCCTTTTCTTTCATCTCCATTTCTTTATCTTTTAATTCTCGTTCTACTTCTAACTTCTTCCACTCTATCTCGCGATTGATCTCTAGGGCACGCATTTTGACTGTTAGGAGGCTGATATTAAGCTCACCTGCATCACTGTCAATGTCACTGCCCTTATCTTCCTTTTCTGTGGAAGCTATTTCCTCACCTTCCCTTGTACTAGGAGTCTCGCCTTCCTGTTTCTCTTCTGCCTTCAGGTGCCGGTGAACCTTGGACAAGATCTCCACACGAGAATCACTGGCACGGATCTTGATCTCCAGGTAGGCGCTCACTAGTACAAGTTCCGGTTTGCTCAGATACTTCAACCTGGCAAGACAGTCCACTCTATTCAGAAAAGCCTGAACATCGTCCAGATCATCGATGGTAGCTTTGTCTGCCATTGTCACAGATGGAACACTTTGCACTTAACACCTTGCTTACACGTTAGCACTTAACACACCGAGCACTGTTCTACGCCAATATTGCACTTTATCGCACCAAACACTGCACTTGCCAATATTGCACGTAATCACTTCGGGCACCGCACTACCCAATATTGCACTGAATCCAAGCGAACACTTCGCTCTACAATATTGCACTAAATCACTGAGCACCGCACTAGTCAATATTGCACTTAATCGCTTAATCACAGCGAGCACCGCACTGCACAATATCGCACTTAGTCACTGAGCACCGCACAGGACGTATAACGTCACAACCGTCACACAGGGGGAATTATATACAGGGATTACGCCACTTCACCACCTCTGTCAAACATACTTAACAAGGGGACGGATCCCGCTGGGGATGCCAATTATGTTACGGCCCTCTCGGGACGCAACGGGGTTCTTACTCTGATGTAGTTAGAGGAAGATATATATCCGGCCCCAAGCCAGCAGAGGCTATCAAGGGATGCGATCCGTGACGCAAGTAACTTAAAGGGAGTAGGGAAAGAAAGGTAAGAACTTAATATAATATAATATTCACCTTCACCGTTTAAATATATATAATAAAAGAGTACACAAGGGGGAGGGGTATTAACACTTTACAAGGGGATCAACACTGTAGTCTACTGCTGGAGACTATGGATCCTCGAAGCTAGGTGCTGAGTCCGCGGTGCTTTCTTCGTGGCCTCAAGACGTGTCCTCTGAGAACGCCGAGTCTACCCTGGCCACAGGTCAGCCACAACACAGGTCCACTGGGGGCACCGTCGTGGAGGCCGTCAACCACACGTCCAGCAGGTCTGCTGGCAGGTACAGAGCCACCAAGGCTGGCACGGCCACTCCACGAACGATATAAGGGGTACGCCCTAGACAGGAGTCTCGTGTGATATCACCAATCACCCTCCTGTCTTCAATACCCCAGTGGATTATCGTCTCCAACCGTCGGTCCCGGGTAAATCCTTTCACTGCCACTCCATTGGCAGGCTTAACACACCACAGTGTTCTTCCGGGGGACGACGTCACAACAGCTGCAGCAAACTTCACTGTATGGAGACTGGCTGCCTCGGGTAGACTGACTCCACCTTCAACACAGTGGTCCCAGGTCGGCTCTGTAAGCAGACACGTCATCAATAACAGGGACACTAATACACCACACTCACAGGCCCAGATACAAACGCCCGACATATCCACTCCATAGATGGCGCTGTCGTCGGAGCACCACCTCACCAGAGGTCAGGAGCGGCGGTGTTGAGCGCTGAACCAGACTGGAAACTGGTCCTCGAGGCCAGTACATGCTGTCCTCACTAGGTGTCGTCGTTCGTTTGGCGGGGGTTTCGGGAGCTGACCCACAGATGGCGTGTTTGTCACTGCTCCAGGCACGGACGCTGGATCCGGGTTCGTAACACTTCACAACGTAACTACAACATTGTTACTTCACAACGTAACTACAACATTGTTACTTCACAATGTCACTACAATGTTACTTCACAACGTCACTACAATGTTACTTCACAACGTAACTACAACATTTTTACTTTACAATGTAACTACAATATTGTTTCTTCACAACGTAACTACAACATTGTTTCTTCACACCGTAACTACAACATTGTTTCTTCACAACGTAACTACAACATTGTTACTTCACAACGTAAATACAACATTGTTACTTCACAACGTAACTACAACATTGTTACTTCATAACGTAACTACAACATTGTTACTTCACAACGTAACTACAACATTGTTACTTCACAATGTAACCACAACATTGTTACTTCACAACGTAACTACAACATTGTTCCTTCACAACATAACTACAACATTGTTACTTCACAACGTAACTACAACATTGTTACTTCACAATGTAACCACAACATTGTTACTTCACAACGTAACTACAACATTGTTCCCTCACAACATAACTACAACATTGTTACTTCACAATGTAACAACAACATTGTTTTAAGTTGCTTCACAATGTAACTACAACATTGTTTTAAGTTGCTTCACAACGTAACAACAACATTGTTTTAAGTTGCTTCACAACGTAACTACAACATTGTTGCTTCACAACGTAACTACAACATTGTTACTTCACAACGTAACTACAACATTGTTACTTCACAACGTAACTACAACATTGTTACTTCACAACGTAACTACAACATTGTTACTTCACAACGTAACTACAACATTGTTTTAAATTGCTTCACAACATAACTAGAACATTGTTACTTCACAACGTAACTACAACATTGTTACTTAATGTAACTACAACATTGCTTTAAGTTACTTCATAACGTAACTACATAATTGTTACTTAACATAACTACAACATTGTTACTTCACAACGTAACTACAACATCGTTACTTCACAACGTAACTACAACATTGTTACTTCACAACGTTACTACAACATTGTTACTTCACAATGTCACTACAATGTTACTTCACAACGTCACTACAATGTTACTTCACAACGTAACTACAACATTTTTACTTTACAACGTAACTACAACATTGTTTCTTCACAACGTAACTACAACATTGTTTCTTCACAACGTAACTACAACATTGTTTCTTCACAACGTAACTACAACATTGTTACTTCACAACGTAAATACAACATTGTTACTTCACAACGTAACTACAACATTGTTACTTCATAACGTAACTACAACATTGGTACTTCACAACGTAACTACAACATTGTTACTTCACAATGTAACCACAACATTGTTACTTCACAACGTAACTACAACATTGTTCCTTCACAACATAACTACAACATTGTTTTAAGTTGCTTCACAATGTAACTACAACATTGTTTTAAGTTGCTTCACAACGTAACAACAACATTGTTTTAAGTTGCTTCACAACGTAACTACAACATTGTTTTAAGTTGCTTCACAACGTAACTACAATATTGTTTTAAGTTGCTTCACAACGTAACTACAACATTGTTTTAAGTTGCTTCACAACGTAACTACAACATTGTTGCTTCACAACGTAACTACAACATTGTTACTTCACAACGCAACTACAACATTGTTACTTCACAACGTAACTACAACATTCTTACTTAATGTAACTACAACATTGTTTTAAGTTGCTTCACAACATAACTACAACATTGTTACTTCACAACGTAACTACAACATTGTTTTAAATTGCTTCACAACATAACTACAACATTGTTACTTCACAACGTAACTACAACATTGTTACTTAATGTAACTACAACATTGCTTTAAGTTACTTCACAACGTAACTACATAATTGTTACTTAACATAACTACAACATTGTTTTAAGTTGCTTCACAACACAACTACAACATTGTTGCTTCACAACGTAACTACAACATTGTTGTTTCACAACGTAACTACAACATTGTTGCTTCACAACGTAACTACAACATAATTGCTTCACAACGTAACTGCAACATTGTTGCTTCACAACGTAACTACAACATTGTTGCTTCACAACGTAACTACAACATTGTTGCTTCACAACGTAACTACAATATTGTGGCTTCACAACGTAACTACAACATTGTTGCTTCACAACTTAACTACAACATTGTTGCTTCACATTGTAACTACATCATTGTTCCTTCACAACGTAACTACAACATTGTTACTTTACAACGTAACTACAATATTGTTACTTCACAATGTAACTACAACATTGTTTTAAGTTGCTTCACAATGTAACTACAACATTGTTTTAAGTTGCTTCACAACGTAACTACAACATTGTTACTTCACAACGTAACTACAACATTGTTACTTCACAATGTCACTACAATGTTACTTCACAACGTCACTACAATGTTACTTCACAACGTAACTACAACATTTTTACTTTACAACGTAACTACAACATTGTTTCTTCACAACGTAACTACAACATTGTTTCTTCACAACGTAACTACAACATTGTTTCTTCACAACGTAACTCCAACATTGTTTTAAGTTGCTTCACAACGTAACTACAACATTGTTTTAAGTTGCTTCACAACGTAACTACAACATTGTTTTAAGTTGCTTCACAACGTAACTACAACATTGTTGCTTCACAACATAACTACAACATTGTTACTTCACAACGTAACTACAACATTGTTACTTCACAACGTAACTACAACTTTGTTACTTCACAACGTAACTACAACATTGTTTCTTAATGTAACTACAACATTGTTTTAAGTTGCTTCACAACATAACTACAACACTGTTACTTCACAACGTAACTACAACATTGTTTTAAATTGCTTCACATCATAACTACAACATTGTTACTTCACAACGTAACTACAACATTGTTACCTAATGTAACTACAACATTGCTTTAAGTTACTTCATAACGTAACTACATAATTGTTACTTAACATACCTACAACATTGTTACTTCACAACGTAACTACAACATTGTTACTTCACAACGTAACTACAACATCGTTACTTCACAAAGTAACTAAAACATTGTTACTTCACAACGTACCTACAACATTGTTACTTCACAATGTCACTACAATGTTACTTCACAACGTCACTACAATGTTACTTCACAACGTAACTACAACATTTTTACTTTACAACGTAACTACAACATTGTTTCTTCACAACGTAACTACAACATTGTTTCTTCACAACGTAACTACAACATTGTTTCTTCACAACGTAACTACAACATTGTTACTTCACAACGTAAATACAACATTGTTACTTCACAACGTAACTACAACATTGTTACTTCATAACGTAACTACAACATTGTTACTTCACAACGTAACTACAACATTGTTACTTCACAATGTAACCACAACATTGTTACTTCACAACGTAACTACAACATTGTTCCTTCACAACATAACTACAACATTGTTACTTCACAATGTAACTACAACATTGTTTTAAGTTGCTTCACAATGTAACTACAACATTGTTTTAAGTTGCTTCACAACGTAACAACAACATTGTTTTAAGTTGCTTCACAACGTAACTACAACATTGTTACTTCACAACGTAACTACAACATTGTTACTTCACAACGTAACTACAACATTGTTTTAAATTGCTTCTCAACATAACTAGAACATTGTTACTTCACAACGTAACTACAACATTGTTACTTAATGTAACTACAACATTGCTTTAAGTTACTTCATAACGTAACTACATAATTGTTTTTTAACATAACTACAACATTGTTACTTCACAACGTAACTACAACATTGTTACTTCACAACGTAACTTCAACATCGTTACTTCACAACGTAACTACAACATTGTTACTTCACAACGTAACTACAACATTGTTACCTCACAATGTCACTACAATGTTACTTCACAACGTCACTACAATGTTACTTCACAACGTAACTACAACATTTTTACTTTACAACGTAACTACAACATTGTTTCTTCACAACGTAACTACAACATTGTTTCTTCACAACGTAACTACAACATTGTTTCTTCACAACGTAACTACAACATAATTGCTTCACAACGTAACTGCAACATTGTTGCTTCACAACGTAACTGCAACATTGTTGCTTCACAACGTAACTACAACATTGTTGCTTCACAACGTAACTACAACATTTTGCTTCACAACGTAACTACAACATTGTGGCTTCACAACTTAACTCCAACATTGTTCCTTCACAACGTAACTACAACATTGTTACTTTACAACGTAACTACAACATTGTTACTTCACAACGTAACTACAATATTGTTACTTCACAATGTAACTAGAACATTGTTTTAAGTTGCTTCACAATGTAACTACAACATTGTTTTAAGTTGCTTCACAATGTAACTACAACATTGTTTTCAGTTGCTTCACAACGTAACTACAACATTGTTTTAAGTTGCTTCACAACGTAACTACAACATTGTTTTAAGTTGCTTCACAACGTAACTACAACATTTTTTAAGTTGCTTCACAACGTAACTACAACATTGTTTTAAGTTGCTACACAACGTAACTACAACATTGTTTTAAGCTGCTTCACAACGTAACTACAACATTGTTTTAGGTTGCTTCACAACGTAACTACAACATTGTTTTAAGTTGCTTCACAACGTAACTACAACTTTGTTTTAAGTTGCTTCACAACGTAACTACAACATTGTTGCTTCACAACGTAACTACAACATTGTTACTTCACAACGTAACTACAACATTGTTACTTCACAACGTAACTACAACATTGTTACTTCACAACGTAACTACAACATTGTTACTTCACAACGTAACTACAATATTGTTACTTCACAATGTAACTACAACATTGTTTTAAGTTGCTTCACAATGTAACTACAACATTGTTTTAAGTTGCTTCACAATGTAACTACAACATTGTTTTCAGTTGCTTCACAACGTAACTACAACATTGTTTTAAGTTGCTTCACAACGTAACTACAACATTGTTTTAAGTTGCTTCACAACGTAACTACAACATTTTTTTAAGTTGCTTCACAACGTAACTACAACATTGTTTTAAGTTGCTACACAACGTAACTACAACATTGTTTTAAGCTGCTTCACAACGTAACTACAACATTGTTTTAGGTTGCTTCACAACGTAACTACAACATTGTTTTAAGTTGCTTCACAACGTAACTACAACTTTGTTTTAAGTTGCTTCACAACGTAACTACAACATTGTTGCTTCACAACGTAACTACAACATTGTTACTTCACAACGTAACTACAACATTGTTACTTCACAACGTAACTACAACATTGTTACTTCACAACGTAACTACAACATTGTTACTTCACAACGTAACTACAACATTGTTACTTAATGTAACTACAACATTGTTTTAAGTTGCTTCACAACATAACTACAACATTGTTATTTCACAACGTAACTACAACATTGTTTTAAATTGCTTCACAACATAACTACAACATTGTTACTTCACAACGTAACTACAACATTGTTACCTAATGTAACTACAACATTGCTTTAAGTTACTTCATAACGTAACTACATAATTGTTACTTAACATAACTACAACATTGTTACTTCACAACGTAACTACAACATTGTTACTTCACAACGTAACTACAACATCGTTACTTCACAACGTAACTACAACATTGTTACTTCACAACGTAACTACAACATTGTTACTTCACAATGTCACTACAATGTTACTTCACAACGTCACTACAATGTTACTTCACAACGTAACTACAACATTTTTACTTTACAACGTAACTACAACATTGTTTCTTCACAACGTAACTACAACATTGTTTCTTCACACCGTAACTACAACATTGTTTCTTCACAACGTAACTACAACATTGTTACTTCACAACGTAAATACAACATTGTTACTTCACAACGTAACTACAACATTGTTACTTCATAACGTAACTATAACATTGTTACTTCACAACGTAACTACAACATTGTTACTTCACAATGTAACCACAACATTGTTACTTCACAACGTAACTACAACATTGTTCCTTCACAACATAACTACAACATTGTTACTTCACAACGTAACTACAACATTGTTACTTCACAATGTAACCACAACATTGTTACTTCACAACGTAACTACAACATTGTTCCCTCACAACATAACTACAACATTGTTACTTCACAATGTAACAACAACATTGTTTTAAGTTGCTTCACAATGTAACTACAACATTGTTTTAAGTTGCTTCACAACGTAACAACAACATTGTTTTAAGTTGCTTCACAACGTAACTACAACATTGTTGCTTCACAACGTAACTACAACATTGTTACTTCACAACGTAACTACAACATTGTTACTTCACAACGTAACTACAACATTGTTACTTCACAACGTAACTACAACATTGTTACTTCACAACGTAACTACAACATTGTTTTAAATTGCTTCACAACATAACTAGAACATTGTTACTTCACAACGTAACTACAACATTGTTACTTAATGTAACTACAACATTGCTTTAAGTTACTTCATAACGTAACTACATAATTGTTACTTAACATAACTACAACATTGTTACTTCACAACGTAACTACAACATTGTTACTTCACAACGTAACTACAACATCGTTACTTCACAACGTAACTACAACATTGTTACTTCACAACGTAACTACAACATTGTTACCTCACAATATCACTACAATGTTACTTCACAACGTCACTACAATGTTACTTCACAACGTAACTACAACATTTTTACTTTACAACGTAACTACAACATTGTTTCTTCACAAAGTAACTACAACATTGTTTCTTCACAACGTAACTACAACATTGTTTCTTCACAACGTAACTACAACATTGTTTCTTCACAACATAAATACAACATTGTTACTTCACAACGTAACTACAACATTGTTACTTCATAACGTAACTACAACATTGTTACTTCACAACGTAACTACAACATTGTTACTTCACAATGTAACCACAACATTGTTACTTCACAACGTAACTACAACATTGTTTTAAGTTGCTTCACAACGTAACTACAACTTTGTTTTAAGTTGCTTCACAACGTAACTACAACATTGTTGCTTCACAACGTAACTACAACATTGTTACTTCACAACGTAACTACAACATTGTTACTTCACAACGTAACTACAACATTGTTACTTCACAACGTAACTACAACATTGTTACTTCACAACGTAACTACAACATTGTTACTTAATGTAACTACAACATTGTTTTAAGTTGCTTCACAACATAACTACAACATTGTTATTTCACAACGTAACTACAACATTGTTTTAAATTGCTTCACAACATAACTACAACATTGTTACTTCACAACGTAACTACAACATTGTTACCTAATGTAACTACAACATTGCTTTAAGTTACTTCATAACGTAACTACATAATTGTTACTTAACATAACTACAACATTGTTACTTCACAACGTAACTACAACATTGTTACTTCACAACGTAACTACAACATCGTTACTTCACAACGTAACTACAACATTGTTACTTCACAACGTAACTACAACATTGTTACTTCACAATGTCACTACAATGTTACTTCACAACGTCACTACAATGTTACTTCACAACGTAACTACAACATTTTTACTTTACAACGTAACTACAACATTGTTTCTTCACAACGTAACTACAACATTGTTTCATCACACCGTAACTACAACATTGTTTCTTCACAACGTAACTACAACATTGTTACTTCACAACGTAAATACAACATTGTTACTTCACAACGTAACTACAACATTGTTACTTCATAACGTAACTATAACATTGTTACTTCACAACGTAACTACAACATTGTTACTTCACAATGTAACCACAACATTGTTACTTCACAACGTAACTACAACATTGTTCCTTCACAACATAACTACAACATTGTTACTTCACAACGTAACTACAACATTGTTACTTCACAATGTAACCACAACATTGTTACTTCACAACGTAACTACAACATTGTTCCCTCACAACATAACTACAACATTGTTACTTCACAATGTAACAACAACATTGTTTTAAGTTGCTTCACAATGTAACTACAACATTGTTTTAAGTTGCTTCACAACGTAACAACAACATTGTTTTAAGTTGCTTCACAACGTAACTACAACATTGTTGCTTCACAACGTAACTACAACATTGTTACTTCACAACGTAACTACAACATTGTTACTTCACAACGTAACTACAACATTGTTACTTCACAACGTAACTACAACATTGTTACTTCACAACGTAACTACAACATTGTTTTAAGTTGCTTCACAATGTAACTACAACATTGTTTTAAGTTGCTTCACAACGTAACAACAACATTGTTTTAAGTTGCTTCACAACGTAACTACAACATTGTTTTAAGTTGCTTCACAACGTAACTACAACATTGTTTTAAGTTGCTTCACAACGTAACTACAACATTGTTTTAAGTTGCTTCACAACGTAACTACAACATTGTTGCTTCACAACGTAACTACAACATTGTTACTTCACAATGTAACTACAACATTGTTACTTCACAACGTTACTACAACATTCTTACTTAATGTAACTACAACATTGTTTTAAGATGCTTCACAACATAACTACAACATTGTTACTTCACAACGTAACTACAACATTGTTTTAAATTGCTTCACAACATAACAACAACATTGTTACTTCACAACGTAACTACAACATTGTTACTTAATGTAACTACAACATTGCTTTAAGTTACTTCACAACGTAACTACATAATTGTTACTTAACATAACTACAACATTGTTTTAAGTTGCTTCACAACACAACTACAACATTGTTGCTTCACAACGTAACTACAACATTGTTGTTTCACAACGTAACTGCAACATTGTTGCTTCACAACGTAACTACAACATTGTTGCTTCACAACGTAACTACAACATTGTTGCTTCACAACGTAACTACAATATTGTGGCTTCACAACGTAACTACAACATTGTTGCTTCACAACTTAACTACAACATTGTTGCTTCACATTGTAACTCCAACATTGTTCCTTCACAACGTAACTACAACATTGTTACTTTACAACGTAACTACAACATTGTTACTTCACAACGTAACTACAATATTGTTACTTCACAATGTAACTACAACATTGTTTTAAGTTGCTTCACAATGTAACTACAACATTGTTTTAAGTTGCTTCACAATGTAACTACAACATTGTTTTCAGTTGCTTCACAACGTAACTACAACATTGTTTTAAGTTGCTTCACAACGTAACTACAACATTGTTTTAAGTTGCTTCACAACGTAACTACAACATTTTTTTAAGTTGCTTCACAAAGTAACTACAACATTGTTTTAAGTTGCTACACAACGTAACTACAACATTGTTTTAAGCTGCTTCACAACGTAACTACAACATTGTTTTAGGTTGCTTCACAACGTAACTACAACATTGTTTTAAGTTGCTTCACAACGTAACTACAACATTGTTTTAAGTTGCTTCACAACGTAACTACAACATTGTTGCTTCACAACGTAACTACAACATTGTTACTTCACAACGTAACTACAACATTGTTACTTCACAACGTAACTACAACATTGTTACTTCACAACGTAACTACAACATTGTTACTTAATGTAACTACAACATTGTTTTAAGTTGCTTCATAACATAACTACAACATTGTTATTTCACAACGTAACTACAACATTGTTTTAAATTGCTTCACAACATAACTACAACATTGTTACTTCACAACGTAACTACAACATTGTTACCTAATGTAACTACAACATTGCTTTAAGTTACTTCATAACGTAACTACATAATTGTTACTTAACATAACTACAACATTGTTACTTCACAACGTAACTACAACATTGTTACTTCACAACGTAACTACAACATCGTTACTTCACAACGTAACTACAACATTGTTACTTCACAACGTAACTACAACATTGTTACTTCACAATGTCACTACAATGTTACTTCACAACGTCACTACAATGTTACTTCACAACGTAACTACAACATTTTTACTTTACAATGTAACTACAACATTGTTTCTTCACAACGTAACTACAACATTGTTTCTTCACACCGTAACTACAACATTGTTTCTTCACAACGTAACTACAACATTGTTACTTCACAACGTAAATACAACATTGTTACTTCACAACGTAACTACAACATTGTTACTTCATAACGTAACTACAACATTGTTACTTCACAACGTAACTACAACATTGTTACTTCACAATGTAACCACAACATTGTTACTTCACAACGTAACTACAACATTGTTCCTTCACAACATAACTACAACATTGTTACTTCACAACGTAACTACAACATTGTTACTTCACAATGTAACCACAACATTGTTACTTCACAACGTAACTACAACATTGTTCCCTCACAACATAACTACAACATTGTTACTTCACAATGTAACAACAACATTGTTTTAAGTTGCTTCACAATGTAACTACAACATTGTTTTAAGTTGCTTCACAACGTAACAACAACATTGTTTTAAGTTGCTTCACAACGTAACTACAACATTGTTGCTTCACAACGTAACTACAACATTGTTACTTCACAACGTAACTACAACATTGTTACTTCACAACGTAACTACAACATTGTTACTTCACAACGTAACTACAACATTGTTACTTCACAACGTAACTACAACATTGTTTTAAATTGCTTCACAACATAACTAGAACATTGTTACTTCACAACGTAACTACAACATTGTTACTTAATGTAACTACAACATTGCTTTAAGTTACTTCATAACGTAACTACATAATTGTTACTTAACATAACTACAACATTGTTACTTCACAACGTAACTACAACATCGTTACTTCACAACGTAACTACAACATTGTTACTTCACAACGTTACTACAACATTGTTACTTCACAATGTCACTACAATGTTACTTCACAACGTCACTACAATGTTACTTCACAACGTAACTACAACATTTTTACTTTACAACGTAACTACAACATTGTTTCTTCACAACGTAACTACAACATTGTTTCTTCACAACGTAACTACAACATTGTTTCTTCACAACGTAACTACAACATTGTTACTTCACAACGTAAATACAACATTGTTACTTCACAACGTAACTACAACATTGTTACTTCATAACGTAACTACAACATTGGTACTTCACAACGTAACTACAACATTGTTACTTCACAATGTAACCACAACATTGTTACTTCACAACGTAACTACAACATTGTTCCTTCACAACATAACTACAACATTGTTACTTCACAATGTAACTACAACATTGTTTTAAGTTGCTTCACAATGTAACTACAACATTGTTTTAAGTTGCTTCACAACGTAACAACAACATTGTTTTAAGTTGCTTCACAACGTAACTACAACATTGTTTTAAGTTGCTTCACAACGTAACTACAATATTGTTTTAAGTTGCTTCACAACGTAACTACAACATTGTTTTAAGTTGCTTCACAACGTAACTACAACATTGTTGCTTCACAACGTAACTACAACATTGTTACTTCACAACGCAACTACAACATTGTTACTTCACAACGTAACTACAACATTCTTACTTAATGTAACTACAACATTGTTTTAAGTTGCTTCACAACATAACTACAACATTGTTACTTCACAACGTAACTACAACATTGTTTTAAATTGCTTCACAACATAACTACAACATTGTTACTTCACAACGTAACTACAACATTGTTACTTAATGTAACTACAACATTGCTTTAAGTTACTTCACAACGTAACTACATAATTGTTACTTAACATAACTACAACATTGTTTTAAGTTGCTTCACAACACAACTACAACATTGTTGCTTCACAACGTAACTACAACATTGTTGTTTCACAACGTAACTACAACATTGTTGCTTCACAACGTAACTACAACATAATTGCTTCACAACGTAACTGCAACATTGTTGCTTCACAACGTAACTACAACATTGTTGCTTCACAACGTAACTACAACATTGTTGCTTCACAACGTAACTACAATATTGTGGCTTCACAACGTAACTACAACATTGTTGCTTCACAACTTAACTACAACATTGTTGCTTCACATTGTAACTACATCATTGTTCCTTCACAACGTAACTACAACATTGTTACTTTACAACGTAACTACAATATTGTTACTTCACAATGTAACTACAACATTGTTTTAAGTTGCTTCACAATGTAACTGCAACATTGTTTTAAGTTGCTTCACAACGTAACTACAACATTGTTACTTCACAACGTAACTACAACATTGTTACTTCACAATGTCACTACAATGTTACTTCACAACGTCACTACAATGTTACTTCACAACGTAACTACAACATTTTTACTTTACAACGTAACTACAACATTGTTTCTTCACAACGTAACTACAACATTGTTTCTTCACAACGTAACTACAACATTGTTTCTTCACAACGTAACTCCAACATTGTTTTAAGTTGCTTCACAACGTAACTACAACATTGTTTTAAGTTGCTTCACAACGTAACTACAACATTGTTTTAAGTTGCTTCACAACGTAACTACAACATTGTTGCTTCACAACATAACTACAACATTGTTACTTCACAACGTAACTACAACATTGTTACTTCACAACGTAACTACAACTTTGTTACTTCACAACGTAACTACAACATTGTTTCTTAATGTAACTACAACATTGTTTTAAGTTGCTTCACAACATAACTACAACACTGTTACTTCACAATGTAACTACAACATTGTTTTAAATTGCTTCACATCATAACTACAACATTGTTACTTCACAACGTAACTACAACATTGTTACCTAATGTAACTACAACATTGCTTTAAGTTACTTCATAACGTAACTACATAATTGTTACTTAACATAACTACAACATTGTTACTTCACAACGTAACTACAACATTGTTACTTCACAACGTAACTACAACATCGTTACTTCACAAAGTAACTAAAACATTGTTACTTCACAACGTACCTACAACATTGTTACTTCACAATGTCACTACAATGTTACTTCACAACGTCACTACAATGTTACTTCACAACGTAACTACAACATTTTTACTTTACAACGTAACTACAACATTGTTTCTTCACAACGTAACTACAACATTGTTTCTTCACAACGTAACTACAACATTGTTTCTTCACAACGTAACTACAACATTGTTACTTCACAACGTAAATACAACATTGTTACTTCACAACGTAACTACAACATTGTTACTTCATAACGTAACTACAACATTGTTACTTCACAACGTAACTACAACATTGTTACTTCACAATGTAACCACAACATTGTTACTTCACAACGTAACTACAACATTGTTCCTTCACAACATAACTACAACATTGTTACTTCACAATGTAACTACAACATTGTTTTAAGTTGCTTCACAATGTAACTACAACATTGTTTTAAGTTGCTTCACAACGTAACAACAACATTGTTTTAAGTTGCTTCACAACGTAACTACAACATTGTTTTAAGTTGCTTCACAACGTAACTACAACATTGTTTTAAGTTGCTTCACAATGTAACTACAACATTGTTTTAAGTTGCTTCACAACGTAACTACAACATTGTTGCTTCACAACGTAACTACAACATTGTTACTTCACAACGTAACTACAACATTGTTACTTCACAACGTAACTACAACATATTTACTTAATGTAACTACAACATTGTTTTAAGTTGCTTCACAACATAACTACAACATTGTTACTTCACAACGTAACTACAACATTGTTTTAAATTGCTTCACAACATAACTACAACATTGTTACTTCACAACGTAACTACAACATTGTTACTTAATGTAACTACAACATTGCTTTAAGTTACTTCACAACGTAACTACATAATTGTTACTTAACATAACTACAACATTGTTTTAAGTTGCTTCACAACACAACTACAACATTGTTGCTTCACAACGTAACTACAACATTGTTGTTTCACAACGTAACTACAACATTGTTGCTTCACAACGTAACTACAACATAATTGCTTCACAACGTAACTGCAACATTGTTGCTTCACAACGTAACTACAACATTGTTGCTTCACAACGTAACTACAACATTGTTGCTTCACAACGTAACTACAATATTGTGGCTTCACAACGTAACTGCAACATTGTTGCTTCACAACTTAACTACAACATTGTTGCTTCACATTGTAACTACAACATTGTTCCTTTACAACGTAACTACAACATTGTTACTTTACAACGTAACTACAATATTGTTACTTCACAATGTAACTACAACATTGTTTTAAGTTGCTTCACAATGTAACTACAACATTGTTTTAAGTTGCTTCACAATGTAACTACAACATTGTTTTAAGTTGCTTCACAACGTAACTACAACATTGTTTTAAGTTGCTTCACAACGTAACTACAACATTGTTTTAAGTTGCTTCACAACGTAACTAAAACATTGTTTTAAGTTGCTTCACAACGTAACTACAACATTGTTTTAAGTTGCTTCACAACGTAACTACAACATTGTTTTAAGTTGCTTCACAACGTAACTACAACATTGTTGCTTCACAACGTAACTACAACATTGTTGCTTCACAACGTAACTACAACATTGTTACTTCACAACGTAACTACAACATTGTTACTTCACAACGTAACTACAACATTGTTACTTCACAACGTAACTACAACATTGTTACTTAATGTAACTACAACATTGTTTTAAGATGCTTCACAACATAACTACAACATTGTTACTTCACAACGTAACTACAACATTGTTTTAAATTGCTTCACAACATAACAACAACATTGTTACTTCACAACGTAACTACAACATTGTTACTTAATGTAACTACAACATTGCTTTAAGTTACTTCACAACGTAACTACATAATTGTTACTTAGCATAACTACAACATTGTTTTAAGTTGCTTCACAACACAACTACAACATTGTTGCTTCACAACGTAACTACCACATTGTTGTTTCACAACGTAACTACAACATTGTTGCTTCACAACGTAACTACAACATAATTGTTTCACAACGTAACTGCAACATTGTTGCTTCACAACGTAACTACAACATTGTTGCTTCACAACGTAACTACAACATTGTTGCTTCACAACGTAACTTCAATATTGTGGCTTCACAACGTAACTACAACATTGTTGCTTCACAACTTAACTACAACATTGTTGCTTCACATTGTAACTACAACATTGTTCCTTCACAACGCAACTACAACATTGTTACTTCACAACGTAACTACAACATTCTTACTTAATGTAACTACAACATTGTTTTAAGTTGCTTCACAACATAACTACAACATTGTTACTTCACAACGTAACTACAACATTGTTTTAAATTGCTTCACAACATAACTACAACATTGTTTTAAATTGCTTCACAACATAACTACAACATTGTTACTTCACAACGTAACTACAACATTGTTACTTAATGTAACTACAACATTGCTTTAAGTTACTTCACAACGTAACTACATAATTGTTACTTAACATAACTACAACATTGTTTTAAGTTGCTTCACAACACAACTACAACATTGTTGCTTCACAACGTAACTACAACATTGTTGTTTCACAACGTAACTACAACATTGTTGCTTCACAACGTAACTACAACATAATTGCTTCACAACGTAACTGCAACATTGTTGCTTCACAACGTAACTACAACATTGTTGCTTCACAACGTAACTACAACATTGTTGCTTCACAACGTAACTACAATATTGTGGCTTCACAACGTAACTACAACATTGTTGCTTCACAACTTAACTACAACATTGTTGCTTCACATTGTAACTACATCATTGTTCCTTCACAACGTAACTACAACATTGTTACTTTACAACGTAACTACAATATTGTTACTTCACAATGTAACTACAACATTGTTTTAAGTTGCTTCACAATGTAACTAAAACATTGTTTTAAGTTGCTTCACAACGTAACTACAACATTGTTACTTCACAACGTAACTACAACATTGTTACTTCACAATGTCACTACAATGTTACTTCACAACGTCACTACAATGTTACTTCACAACGTAACTACAACATTTTTACTTTACAACGTAACTACAACATTGTTTCTTCACAACGTAACTACAACATTGTTTCTTCACAACGTAACTACAACATTGTTTCTTCACAACGTAACTCCAACATTGTTTTAAGTTGCTTCACAACGTAACTACAACATTGTTTTAAGTTGCTTCACAACGTAACTACAACATTGTTTTAAGTTGCTTCACAACGTAACTACAACATTGTTGCTTCACAACGTAACTACAACATTGTTACTTCACAACGTAACTACAACATTGTTACTTCACAACGTAACTACAACTTTGTTACTTCACAACGTAACTACAACATTGTTACTTAATGTAACTACAACATTGTTTTAACTTGCTTCACAACATAACTACAACACTGTTACTTCACAACGTAACTACAACATTGTTTTAAATTGCTTCACATCATAACTACAACATTGTTACTTCACAACGTAACTACAACATTGTTACCTAATGTAACTACAACATTGCTTTAAGTTACTTCATAACGTAACTACATAATTGTTACTTAACATAACTACAACATTGTTACTTCACAACGTAACTACAACATTGTTACTTCACAACGTAACTACAACATCGTTACTTCACAAAGTAACTAAAACATTGTTACTTCACAACGTACCTACAACATTGTTACTTCACAATGTCACTACAATGTTACTTCACAACGTCACTACAATGTTACTTCACAACGTAACTACAACATTTTTACTTTACAACGTAACTACAACATTGTTTCTTCACAACGTAACTACAACATTGTTTCTTCACAACGTAACTACAACATTGTTTCTTCACAACGTAACTACAACATTGTTACTTCACAACGTAAATACAACATTGTTACTTCACAACGTAACTACAACATTGTTACTTCATAACGTAACTACAACATTGTTACTTCACAACGTAACTACAACATTGTTACTTCACAATTTAACCACAACATTGTTACTTCACAACGTAACTACAACATTGTTCCTTCACAACATAACTACAACATTGTTACTTCACAACGTAACTACAACATTCTTACTTAATGTAACTACAACATTGTTTTAAGTTGCTTCACAACATAACTACAACATTGTTACTTCACAACGTAACTACAACATTGTTTTAAATTGCTTCACAACATAACTACAACATTGTTACTTCACAACGTAACTACAACATTGTTACTTAATGTAACTACATAATTGTTACTTAACATAACTACAACATTGTTTTAAGTTGCTTCACAACACAACTACAACATTGTTGCTTCACAACGTAACTACAACATTGTTGTTTCACAACGTAACTACAACATTGTTGCTTCACAACGTAACTACAACATAATTGCTTCACAACGTAACTGCAACATTGTTGCTTCACAACGTAACTACAACATTGTTGCTTCACAACGTAACTACAACATTGTTGCTTCACAACGTAACTACAATATTGTGGCTTCACAACGTAACTACAACATTGTTGCTTCACAACTTAACTACAACATTGTTGCTTCACATTGTAACTACAACATTGTTCCTTTACAACGTAACTACAACATTGTTACTTTACAACGTAACTACAATATTGTTACTTCACAATGTAACTACAACATTGTTTTAAGTTGCTTCACAATGTAACTACAACATTGTTTTAAGTTGCTTCACAATGTAACTACAACATTGTTTTAAGTTGCTTCACAACGTAACTACAACATTGTTTTAAGTTGCTTCACAACGTAACTACAACATTGTTTTAAGTTGCTTCACAACGTAACTACAACATTGTTTTAAGTTGCTTCACAACGTAACTACAACATTGTTTTAAGTTGCTTCACAACGTAACTACAACATTGTTTTAAGTTGCTTCACAACGTAACTACAACATTGTTGCTTCACAACGTAACTACAACATTGTTGCTTCACAACCTAACTACAACATTGTTACTTCACAACGTAACTACAACATTGTTACTTCACAACGTAACTACAACATTTAAGTTGCTTCACAACGTAACTACAACATTGTTTTAAGTTGCTTCACAACGTAACTACAACATTGTTTTAAGTTGCTTCACAACGTAACTACAACATTGTTTTAAGTTGCTTCACAACGTAACTACAACATTGTTTTAAGTTGCTTCACAACGTAACTACAACATTGTTGCTTCACAACGTAACTACAACATTGTTGCTTCACAACGTAACTACAACATTGTTACTTCACAACGTAACTACAACATTGTTACTTCACAACGTAACTACAACATTGTTACTTCACAACGTAACTACAACATTGTTACTTAATTTAACTACAACATTGTTTTAAGTTGCTACACAACGTAACTACAACATTGTTTTAAGCTGCTTCACAACGTAACTACAACATTGTTTTAGGTTGCTTCACAACGTAACTACAACATTGTTGCTTCACAACGTAACTATAACATTGTTACTTCACAACATAACTACAACATTGTTACTTCACAACCTAACTACAACATTGTTACTTCACAATGTAACTACAACATTGTTACTTCACAATGTAACCACAACATTGTTACTTCACAACGTAACTACAACATTGTTCCTTCACAACATAACTACAACATTGTTACTTCACAATGTAACTACAACATTGTTTTAAGTTACTTCACAATGTAACTACAACATTGTTTTAAGTTGCTTCACAACGTAACTACAACATTGTTTTAAGTTGCTTCACAACGTAACTACAACATTGTTTTAAGGTGCTTCACAACGTAACTACAACATTGTTTTAAGTTGCTTCACAACGTAACTACAACATTGTTTAAAGTTGCTTCACAACGTAACTACAACATTGTTTTAAGTTGCTTCACAACGTAACTACAACATTGTTGCTTCACAACGTAACTACAACATTGTTACTTCACAACGTAACTACAACATTGTTACTTCACAACGTAACTACAACATTGTTACTTCACAACGTAACTACAACATTGTTACTTAATGTAACTACAACATTGTTTTAAGTTGCTTCACAACATAACTACAACATTGTTACTTCACAACGTAACTACAACATTGTTTTAAATTGCTTCACAACATAACTACAACATTGTTACTTCACAACGTAACTACAACATTGTTACCTAATGTAACTACAACATTGCTTTAGGTTACTTCATAACGTAACTACATAATTGTTACTTAACATAACTACAACATTGTTACTTCACAACGTAACTACAACATTGTTACTTCACAACGTAACTACAACATCGTTACTTCACAACGTAACTACAACATTGTTACTTCACAACGTAACTACAACATTGTTACTTCACAATGTCACTACAATGTTACTTCACAACGTCACTACAATGTTACTTCACAACGTAACTACAACATTTTTACTTTACAACGTAACTACAACATTGTTTCTTCACAACGTAACTACAACATTGTTTCTTCACAACGTAACTACAACATTGTTTCTTCACAACGTAACTACAACATTGTTACTTCACAACATAAATACAACATTGTTACTTCACAACGTAACTACAACATTGTTACTTCATAACGTAACTACAACATTGTTACTTCACAACGTAACTAAAACATTGTTACTTCACAATGTAACCACAACATTTTTACTTCACAACGTAACTACAACATTGTTCCTTCACAACATAACTACAACATTGTTACTTCACAACGTAACTACAACATTGTTACTTCACAATGTAACCACAACATTGTTACTTCACAACGTAACTACAACATTGTTACTTCACAATGTAACTACAACATTGTTTTAAGTTGCTTCACAATGTAACTACAACATTGTTTTAAGTTGCTTCACAACGTAACAACAACATTGTTTTAAGTTGCTTCACAACGTAACTACAACATTGTTTTAAGTTGCTTCACAGCGTAACTACAACATTGTTTTAAGTTGCTTCACAACGTAACTACAACATTGTTGCTTCACAACGTAACTACAACATTGTTACTTCACAACGTAACTACAACATTGTTACTTCACAACGTAACTACAACATTCTTACTTAATGTAACTACAACATTGTTTTAAGTTGCTTCACAACATAACTACAACATTGTTACTTCACAACGTAACTACAACATTGTTTTAAATTGCTTCACAACATAGCTACAACATTGTTACTTCACAACGTAACTACAACATTGTTACTTAATGTAACTACAACATTGTTTTAAGTTGCTTCACAACGTAACTGCAACATTGTTGCTTCACAACGTAACTACAACATTGTTGCTTCACAACGTAACTACAACATTGTTGCATCACAACGTAACTACAATATTGTGGCTTCACAACGTAACTACAACATTGTTGCTTCACAACTTAACTACAACATTGTTCCTTCACAACGTAACTACAACATTGTTACTTTACAACGTAACTACAATATTGTTACTTCACAATGTAACTACAACATTGTTTTAAGTTGCTTCACAATGTAACTACAACATTGTTTTAAGTTGCTTCACAACGTAACTATAACATTGTTTTAAGGTGCTTCACAACGTAACTACAACATTGTTTTAAGTTGCTTCACAACGTAACTACAACATTGTTTTAAGTTGCTTCACAACGTAACTACAACATTGTTTTAAGTTGCTTCACAACGTAACTACAACATTGTTTTAAGTTGCTTCACAACGTAACTACAACATTGTTTTAAGTTGCTTCACAACGTAACTACAACATTGTTGCTTCACAACGTAACTACAACATTGTTGCTTCACAACGTAACTACAACATTGTTACTTCACAACGTAACTACAACATTGTTACTTCACAACGTAACTACAACATTGTTACTTCACAACGTAACTACAACATTGTTACTTAATGTAACTACAACATTGTTTTAAGTTGCTTCACAACATAACTACAACATTGTTGCTTCACAACGTAACTACAACATTGTTGTTTCACAACGTAACTACAACATTGTTGCTTCACAACGTAACTACAACATAATTGCTTCACAACGTAACTGCAACATTGTTGCTTCACAACGTAACTGCAACATTGTTGCTTCACAACGTAACTACAACATTGTTGACTCACAACATAACTACAACATTTTGCTTCACAACGTAACTACAACATTGTGGCTTCACAACGTAACTCCAACATTGTTGCTTCACAACTTAACTACAACATTGTTGCTTCACATTGTAACTACAACATTATTCCTTCACAACGTAACTACAACATTGTTACTTTACAACGCAACTACAACATTGTTACTTCACAACGTAACTACAATATTGTTACTTCACAATGTAACTACAACATTGTTTTAAGTTGCTTCACAATGTAACTACAACATTGTTTTAAGTTGCTTCACAATGTAACTACAACATTGTTTTAAGTTGCTTTACAACGTAACTACAACATTGTTTTAAGTTGCTTCACAACGTAACTACAACATTGTTTTAAGTTGCTTCACAACGTAACTACAACATTTTTTTAAGTTGCTTCACAACGTAACTACAACATTGTTTTAAGTTGCTACACAACGTAACTACAACATTGTTTTAAGTTGCTTCACAATGTAACTACAACATTGTTTTAAGTTGCTTCACAACGTAACTACAACATTGTTTTAAGTTGCTTCACAACGTAACTACAACATTGTTTTAAGTTGCTTCACAACGTAACTACAACATTGTTTTAAGTTGCTTCACAACGTAACTACAACATTGTTTTAAGTTGCTTCACAACGTAACTACAACATTGTTTTAAGTTGCTTCACAACGTAACTACAACATTGTTGCTTCACAACGTAACTACAACATTGTTGCTTCACAACGTAACTACAACATTGTTACTTCACAACGTAACTACAACATTGTTACTTCACAACGTAACTACAACATTGTTACTTCACAACGTAACTACAACATTGTTACTTAATTTAACTACAACATTGTTTTAAGATGCTACACAACGTAACTACAACATTGTTTTAAGCTGCTTCACAACGTAACTACAACATTGTTTTAGGTTGCTTCACAACGTAACTACAACATTGTTGCTTCACAACGTAACTATAACATTGTTACTTCACAACATAACTACAACATTGTTACTTCACAACCTAACTACAACATTGTTACTTCACAAGGTAACTACAACATTGTTACTTCACAATGTAACCACAACATTGTTACTTCACAACGTAACTACAACATTGTTCCTTCACAACATAACTACAACATTGTTACTTCACAATGTAACTACAACATTGTTTTAAGTTACTTCACAATGTAACTACAACATTGTTTTAAGTTGCTTCACAACGTAACTACAACATTGTTTTAAGTTGCTTCACAACGTAACTACAACATTGTTTTAAGTTGCTTCACAACGTAACTACAACATTGTTTTAAGTTGCTTCACAACGTAACTACAACATTGTTTTAAGTTGCTTCACAACGTAACTACAACATTGTTTTAAGTTGCTTCACAACGTAACTACAACATTGTTGCTTCACAACGTAACTACAACATTGTTACTTCACAACGTAACTACAACATTGTTACTTCACAACGTAACTACAACATTGTTACTTCACAACGTAACTACAACATTGTTACTTAATGTAACTACAACATTGTTTTAAGTTGCTTCACAACATAACTACAACATTGTTACTTCACAACGTAACTACAACATTGTTTTAAATTGCTTCACAACATAACTACAACATTGTTACTTCACAACGTAACTACAACATTGTTACCTAATGTAACTACAACATTGCTTTAGGTTACTTCATAACGTAACTACATAATTGTTACTTAACATAACTACAACATTGTTACTTCACAACGTAACTACAACATTGTTACTTCACAACGTAACTACAACATCGTTACTTCACAACGTAACTACAACATTGTTACTTCACAACGTAACTACAACATTGTTACTTCACAATGTCACTACAATGTTACTTCACAACGTCACTACAATGTTACTTCACAACGTAACTACAACATTTTTACTTTACAACGTAACTACAACATTGTTTCTTCACAACGTAACTACAACATTGTTTCTTCACAACGTAACTACAACATTGTTTCTTCACAACGTAACTACAACATTGTTTCTTCACAACGTAACTATAACATTGTTACTTCACAACGTAAATACAACATTGTTACTTCACAACGTAACTACAACATTGTTACTTCATAACGTAACTACAACATTGTTACTTCACAACGTAACTAAAACATTGTTACTTCACAATGTAACCACAACATTTTTACTTCACAACGTAACTACAACATTGTTCCTTCACAACATAACTACAACATTGTTACTTCACAACGTAACTACAACATTGTTACTTCACAATGTAACCACAACATTGTTACTTCACAACGTAACTACAACATTGTTACTTCACAATGTAACTACAACATTGTTTTAAGTTGCTTCACAATGTAACTACAACATTGTTTTAAGTTGCTTCACAACGTAACAACAACATTGTTTTAAGTTGCTTCACAACGTAACTACAACATTGTTTTAAGTTGCTTCACAGCGTAACTACAACATTGTTTTAAGTTGCTTCACAACGTAACTACAACATTGTTTTAAGTTGCTTCACAACGTAACTACAACATTGTTGCTTCACAACGTAACTACAACATTGTTACTTCACAACGTAACTACAACATTGTTACTTCACAACGTAACTACAACATTCTTACTTAATGTAACTACAACATTGTTTTAAGTTGCTTCACAACATAACTACAACATTGTTACTTCACAACGTAACTACAACATTGTTTTAAATTGCTTCACAACATAGCTACAACATTGTTACTTCGCAACGTAACTACAACATTGTTACTTAATGTAACTACAACATTGTTTTAAGTTGCTTCACAACGTAACTGCAACATTGTTGCTTCACAACGTAACTACAACATTGTTGTTTCACAACGTAACTACAACATTGTTGCTTCACAACGTAACTACAATATTGTGGCTTCACAACTTAACTACAACATTGTTCCTTCACAACGTAACTACAACATTGTTACTTTACAACGTAACTACAATATTGTTACTTCACAATGTAACTACAACATTGTTTTAAGTTGCTTCACAACGTAACTGCAACATTGTTGCTTCACAACGTAACTGCAACATTGTTGCTTCACAACGTAACTACAACATTGTTGACTCACAACATAACTACAACATTTTGCTTCACAACGTAACTACAACATTGTGGCTTCACAACGTAACTCCAACATTGTTGCTTCACAACTTAACTACAACATTGTTGCTTCACATTGTAACTACAACATTATTCCTTCACAACGTAACTACTACATTGTTACTTTACAACGCAACTACAACATTGTTACTTCACAACGTAACTACAATATTGTTACTTCACAATGTAACTACAACATTGTTTTAAGTTGCTTCACAATGTAACTACAACATTGTTTTAAGTTGCTTCACAATGTAACTACAACATTGTTTTAAGTTGCTTTACAACGTAACTACAACATTGTTTTAAGTTGCTTCACAACGTAACTACAACATTGTTTTAAGTTGCTTCACAACGTAACTACAACATTGTTTTAAGTTGCTTCACAACGTAACTACAACATTGTTTTAAGTTGCTTCACAACGTAACTACAACATTGTTTTAAGTTGCTTCACAACGTAACTACAACATTGTTTTAAGTTGCTTCACAACGTAACTACAACATTGTTGCTTCACAACGTAACTACAACATTGTTGCTTCACAACGTAACTACAACATTGTTACTTCACAACGTAACTACAACATTGTTACTTCACAACGTAACTACAACATTGTTACTTCACAACGTAACTACAACATTGTTACTTAATGTAACTACAACATTGTTTTAAGTTGCTTCACAACATAACTACAACATTGTTGCTTCACAACGTAACTACAACATTGTTGTTTCACAACGTAACTACAACATTGTTGCTTCACAACGTAACTACAACATAATTGCTTCACAACGTAACTGCAACATTGTTGCTTCACAACGTAACTGCAACATTGTTGCTTCACAACGTAACTACAACATTGTTGACTCACAACATAACTACAACATTTTGCTTCACAACGTAACTACAACATTGTGGCTTCACAACGTAACTCCAACATTGTTGCTTCACAACTTAACTACAACATTGTTGCTTCACATTGTAACTACAACATTATTCCTTCACAACGTAACTACAACATTGTTACTTTACAACGCAACTACAACATTGTTACTTCACAACGTAACTACAATATTGTTACTTCACAATGTAACTACAACATTGTTTTAAGTTGCTTCACAATGTAACTACAACATTGTTTTAAGTTGCTTCACAATGTAACTACAACATTGTTTTAAGTTGCTTCACAATGTAACTACAACATTGTTTTAAGTTGCTTTACAACGTAACTACAACATTGTTTTAAGTTGCTTCACAACGTAACTACAACATTGTTTTAAGTTGCTTCACAACGTAACTACAACATTGTTTTAAGTTGCTTCACAACGTAACTACAACATTGTTTTAAGTTGCTTCACAACGTAACTACAACATTGTTTTAAGTTGCTTCACAACGTAACTACAACATTGTTTTAAGTTGCTTCACAACGTAACTACAACATTGTTGCTTCACAACGTAACTACAACATTGTTGCTTCACATCGTAACTACAACATTGTTACTTCACAACGTAACTACAACATTGTTACTTCACAACGTAACTACGACATTGTTACTTCACAACGTAACTACAACATTGTTACTTAATTTAACTACAACATTGTTTTAAGTTGCTACACAACGTAACTACAACATTGTTTTAAGCTGCTTCACAACGTAACTACAACATTGTTTTAGGTTGCTTCACAACGTAACTACAACATTGTTGCTTCACAACGTAACTATAACATTGTTACTTCACAACATAACTACAACATTGTTACTTCACAACCTAACTACAACATTGTTACTTCACAAGGTAACTACAACATTGTTACTTCACAATGTAACCACAACATTGTTACTTCACAACGTAACTACAACATTGTTCCTTCACAACATAACTACAACATTGTTACTTCACAATGTAACTACAACATTGTTTTAAGTTACTTCACAATGTAACTACAACATTGTTTTAAGTTGCTTCACAACGTAACTACAACATTGTTTTAAGTTGCTTCACAACGTAACTACAACATTGTTTTAAGGTGCTTCACAACGTAACTACAACATTGTTTTAAGTTGCTTCACAACGTAACTACAACATTGTTTAAAGTTGCTTCACAACGTAACTACAACATTGTTTTAAGTTGCTTCACAACGTAACTACAACATTGTTGCTTCACAACGTAACTACAACATTGTTACTTCACAACGTAACTACAACATTGTTACTTCACAACGTAACTACAACATTGTTACTTCACAACGTAACTACAACATTGTTACTTAATGTAACTACAACATTGTTTTAAGTTGCTTCACAACATAACTACAACATTGTTACTTCACAACGTAACTACAACATTGTTTTAAATTGCTTCACAACATAACTACAACGTTGTTACTTCACAACGTAACTACAACATTGTTACCTAATGTAACTACAACATTGCTTTAGGTTACTTCATAACGTAACTACATAATTGTTACTTAACATAACTACAACATTGTTACTTCACAACGTAACTACAACATTGTTACTTCACAACGTAACTACTACATCGTTACTTCACAACGTAACTACAACATTGTTACTTCACAACGTAACTACAACATTGTTACTTCACAATGTCACTACAATGTTACTTCACAACGTCACTACAATGTTACTTCACAACGTAACTACAACATTTTTACTTTACAACGTAACTACAACATTGTTTCTTCACAACGTAACTACAACATTGTTTCTTCACAACGTAACTACAACATTGTTTCTTCACAACGTAACTACAACATTGTTACTTCACAACGTAAATACAACATTGTTACTTCACAACGTAACTACAACATTGTTACTTCATAACGTAACTACAACATTGTTACTTCACAACGTAACTAAAACATTGTTACTTCACAATGTAACCACAACATTTTTACTTCACAACGTAACTACAACATTGTTCCTTCACAACATAACTACAACATTGTTACTTCACAACGTAACTACAACATTGTTACTTCACAATGTAACCACAACATTGTTACTTCACAACGTAACTACAACATTGTTACTTCACAATGTAACTACAACATTGTTTTAAGTTGCTTCACAATGTAACTACAACATTGTTTTAAGTTGCTTCACAACGTAACAACAACATTGTTTTAAGTTGCTTCACAACGTAACTACAACATTGTTTTAAGTTGCTTCACAGCGTAACTACAACATTGTTTTAAGTTGCTTCACAACGTAACTTCAACATTGTTGCTTCACAACGTAACTACAACATTGTTACTTCACAACGTAACTACAACATTGTTACTTCACAACGTAACTACAACATTCTTACTTAATGTAACTACAACATTGTTTTAAGTTGCTTCACAACATAACTACAACATTGTTACTTCACAACGTAACTACAACATTGTTTTAAATTGCTTCACAACATAGCTACAACATTGTTACTTCACAACGTAACTACAACATTGTTACTTAATGTAACTACAACATTGTTTTAAGTTGCTTCACAACGTAACTGCAACATTGTTGCTTCACAACGTAACTACAACATTGTTGCTTCACAACGTAACTACAACATTGTTGCTTCACAACGTAACTACAATATTGTGGCTTCACAACGTAACTACAACATTGTTGCTTCACAACTTAACTACAACATTGTTCCTTCACAACGTAACTACAACATTGTTACTTTACAACGTAACTACAATATTGTTACTTCACAATGTAACTACAACATTGTTTTAAGTTGCTTCACAATGTAACTACAACATTGTTTTAAGTTGCTTCACAACGTAACTATAACATTGTTTTAAGGTGCTTCACAACGTAACTACAACATTGTTTTAAGTTGCTTCACAACGTAACTACAACATTGTTTTAAGTTGCTTCACAACGTAACTACAACATTGTTTTAAGTTGCTTCACAACGTAACTACAACATTGTTTTAAGTTGCTTCACAACGTAACTACAAAATTATTTTAAGTTGCTTCACAACGTAACTACAACATTGTTGCTTCACAACGTAACTACAACATTGTTGCTTCACAACGTAACTACAACATTGTTACTTCACAACGTAACTACAACATTGTTACTTCACAACGTAACTACAACATTGTTACTTCACAACGTAACTACAACATTGTTGCTTCACAACGTAACTACAACATTGTTGTTTCACAACGTAACTACAACATTGTTGCTTCACAACGTAACTACAACATAATTGCTTCACAACGTAACTGCAACATTGTTGCTTCACAACGTAACTGCAACATTGTTGCTTCACAACGTAACTACAACATTGTTGACTCACAACATAACTACAACATTTTGCTTCACAACGTAACTACAACATTGTGGCTTCACAACGTAACTCCAACATTGTTGCTTCACAACTTAACTACAACATTGTTGCTTCACATTGTAACTACAACATTATTCCTTCACAACGTAACTACAACATTGTTACTTTACAACGCAACTACAACATTGTTACTTCACAACGTAACTACAATATTGTTACTTCACAATGTAACTACAACATTGTTTTAAGTTGCTTCACAATGTAACTACAACATTGTTTTAAGTTGCTTCACAATGTAACTACAACATTGTTTTAAGTTGCTTTACAACGTAACTACAACATTGTTTTAAGTTGCTTCACAACGTAATTACAACATTGTTTTAAGTTGCTTCACAACGTAACTACAACATTTTTTTAAGTTGCTTCACAACGTAACTACAACATTGTTTTAAGTTGCTACACAACGTAACTACAACATTGTTTTAAGCTGCTTCACAACGTAACTACAACATTGTTTTAGGTTGCTTCACAACGTAACTACAACATTGTTGCTTCACAACGTAACTATAACATTGTTACTTCACAACATAACTACAACATTTGTTACTTCACAACCTAACTACAACATTGTTACTTCACAACGTAACTACAACATTGTTACTTCACAATGTAACCACAACATTGTTATTTCACAACGTAACTACAACATTGTTCCTTCACAACATAACTACAACATTGTTACTTCACAATGTAACTACAACATTGTTTTAAGTTGCTTCACAATGTAACTACAACATTGTTTTAAGTTGCTTCACAACGTAACTACAACATTGTTTTAAGTTGCTTCACAACGTAACTATAACATTGTTTTAAGTTGCTTCACAACGTAACTACAACATTGTTTTAAGTTGCATCAGAACGTAACTACAAAATTGTTTCAAGTTGCTTCACAACGTAACTACAACATTGTTTTAAGTTGCTTCACAACGTAACTACAACATTGTTGCTTCACAACGTAACTACAACATTGTTACTTCACAACGTAACTACAACATTGTTACTTCACAACGTAACTACAACATTGTTACTTCACAACGTAACTACAACATTGTTACTTAATGTAACTACAACATTGTTTTAAGTTGCTTCACAACATAACTACAACATTGTTACTTCACAACGTAACTACAACATTGTTTTAAATTGCTTCACAACATAACTACAACATTGTTACTTCACAACGTAACTACAACATTGTTACCTAATGTAACTACAACATTGCTTTAAGTTACTTCATAACGTAACTACATAATTGTTTCTTAACATAACTACAACATTGTTACTTCACAACGTAACTACAACATTGTTACTTCACAACGTAACTACAACATCGTTACTTCAGAACATAACTACAACATTGTTACTTCACAACGTAACTACAACATTGTTACTTCACAATGTCACTACAATGTTACTTCACAACGTCACTACAATGTTACTTCACAACGCAACTACAACATTTTTACTTTACAATGTAACTACAACATTGTTTCTTCACAACGTAACTACAACATTGTTTCTTCACAACGTAACTACAACATTGTTTCTTCACAACGTAACTACAACATTGTTACTTCACAACGTAAATACAACATTGTTACTTCACAACGTAACTACAACATTGTTACTTCATAACGTAACTACAACATTGTTACTTCACAACGTAACTACAACATTGTTACTTCACAATGTAACCACAACATTGTTACTTCACAACGTAACTACAACATTGTTCCTTCACAACATAACTACAACATTGTTACTTCACAACGTAACTACAACATTGTTACTTCACAATGTAACCACAACATTGTTACTTCACAACGTAACTACAACATTGTTCCTTCACAACATAACTACAACATTGTTACTTCACAATGTAACTACAACATTGTTTTAAGTTGCTTCACAATGTAACTACAACATTGTTTTAAGTTGCTTCACAACGTAACAACAACATTGTTTTAAGTTGCTTCACAACGTAACTACAACATTGTTTTAAGTTGCTTCACAACGTAACTACAACATTGTTTTAAGTTGCTTCACAACGTAACTACAACATTGTTTTAAGTTGCTTCACAACGTAACTACAACATTGTTGCTTCACAACGTAACTACAACATTGTTACTTCACAACGTAACTACAACATTGTTACTTCACAACGTAACTACAACATTCTTACTTAATGTAACTACAACATTGTTTTAAGTTGCTTCACAACATAAGTACAACATTGTTACTTCACAACGTAACTACAACATTGTTTTAAATTGCTTCACAACATAACTACAACATTGTTACTTCACAACGTAACTACAACATTGTTACTTAATGTAACTACAACATTGCTTTAAGTTACTTCACAACGTAACTACATAATTGTTACTAAACATAACTACAACATTGTTTTAAGTTGCTTCACAACACAACTACAACATTGTTGCTTCACAACGTAACTACAACATTGTTGTTTCACAACGTAACTACAACATTGTTGCTTCACAACGTAACTACAACATAATTGCTTCACAACGTAACTGCAACATTGTTGCTTCACAACGTAACTGCAACATTGTTGCTTCACAGCGTAATTACAACATTGTTGCTTCACAACGTAACTACAACATTGTTGCTTCACAACGTAACTACAATATTGTGGCTTCACAACGTAACTACAACATTGTTGCTTCACAACTTAACTACAACATTGTTGCTTCACATTGTAACTACAACATTGTTCCTTCACAACGTAACTACAACATTGTTACTTTACAACGTAACTACAATATTGTTACTTCACAATGTAACTACAACATTGTTTTAAGTTGCTTCACAATGTAACTACAACATTGTTTTAAGTTGCTTCACAACGTAACTACAACATTGTTTTAAGTTGCTTCACAACGTAACTACAACATTGTTTTAAGTTGCTTCACAACGTAACTACAACATTGTTTTAAGTTGCTTCACAACGTAACTACAACATTGTTTTAAGTTGCTTCACAACGTAACTACAACATTGTTGCTTCACAACGCAACTACAACATTGTTGCTTCACAACGTAACTACAACATTGTTACTTCACAACGTAACTACAACATTGTTACTTCACAACGTAACTACAACATTGTTACTTAATGTAACTACAACATTGTTTTAAGTTGCTTCACAACATAACTACAACATTGTTGCTTCACAACGTAACTACAACATTGTTGTTTCACAACGTAACTAAAACATTGTTGCTTCACAACGTAACTACAACATAATTGCTTCACAACGTAACTGCAACATTGTTGCTTCACAACGTAACTGCAACATTGTTGCTTCACAACGTAACTACAACATTGTTACTTTACAACGTAACTACAACATTGTTACTTTACAACGTAACTACAATATTGTTACTTCACAATGTAACTACAACATTGTTTTAAGTTGCTTCACAATGTAACTACAACATTGTTTTAAGTTGCTTCACAATGTAACTACAACATTGTTTTAAGTTGCTTCACAATGTAACTACAACATTGTTTTAAGTTGCTTCACAACGTAACTAGAACATTGTTTTAAGTTGCTTCACAACGTAACTACAACATTGTTTTAAGTTGCTTCACAACGTAACTACAACATTGTTTTAAGTTGCTTCACAACGTAACTACAACATTGTTTTAAGTTGCTTCACAACATAACTACAACATTGTTACTTCACAACGTAACTACAACATTGTTTTAAGTTGCTACACAACGTAACTACAACATTGTTTTAAGCTGCTTCACAATGTAACTACAACATTGTTTTAGGTTGCTTCACAACGTAACTACAACATTGTTGCTTCACAACGTAACTATAACATTGTTGCTTCATACCATAACTACAACATTGTTGCTTTACAACGTAATTACAACATTGTTGCTTCACAACGTAACTACAACATTGTTGCTTCACAACGTAACTACAACATTGTTGCTTCACAACGTAACTACAACATTGTTGCTTCACAACGTAACTACAACATTGTTGCTTCACAACGTAACTACAACATTGTTGCTTTACAACGTATCTACAACATAATTGCTTCACAACGTAACTACAACATAATTGCTTCACAACGTAACTACAACATTGTTGCTTCACAACGTAACTACAACATTGTTGCTTCACAACGTAACTACAACATTGTTGCTTCACAACGTAACTACAACATTGTTGCTTCACAACGTAACTACAGCATTGTTTAAAGTTGCTTCACAACGTAACTACAACATTGTTGCTTCACATTGTAACTACAACATTGTTCCTTTACATTGTAACTACAACATTGTTCCTTCACAACGTAACTACAGCATTGTTTAAAGTTGCTTCACAACGTAACTACAACACTGTTTCTTCACAACGTAACTACAACATTGTTTTAAGTTCCTTCACAACGTAACTACAACATTGTTGCTTCACAACGTAATTAAAATATTGTTACTTCACAACGTTACTAAAACATTGTTACTTCACAACGTCACTACAATGTTACTTCACAATGTAACTACAACATTGTTACTTCACAACGTAACTATAACATTGTTCCTTCACAACGTAACTACATCATTGTTCCTTCACAACGTAACTACAACATTGTTACTTCACAACGTAACTACAATATTGTTACTTCACAATGTATCTACAACATTGTTTTAAGTTGCTACACAACGTAGCTACAACATTGTTTTAAGTTGCTTCACAACGTAACGACAACATTGTTACTTCACAACGTAACTACAACATTGTTAATTCACAATGTAACTACAACATTGTTTTAAGTTGCTTCACAATGTAACTACAACATTGTTTTAAGTTGCTTCACAACGTAACTACAACATTGTTTTAAGTTGCTTCACAACGTAACTACAACATTGTTTTAAGTTGCTTCACAACGTAACTACAACATTGTTTTAAGTTGCTTCACAACGTAACTAAAACATTGTTTTAAGCTGCTTCGCAAAGTAACTACAACATTGTTACTTCACAACGTAACTACAACATTGTTTTAAGTTGCTTCACAACGTAACTACAACATTGTTTTAAGTTTCTTCACAACGTAACTACAACATTGTTTTAAGTTGCTTCACAACGTAACTACAACATTGTTTTAAGTTGCTTCACAACGTAACTAAAACATTGTTTTAAGCTGCTTCACAACGTAACTACAACATTGTTACTTCACAACATAACTACAACATTGTTACTTCACAACGTAACTACAACATTGTTGCTTCACAACGTAACTACAACATTGTTGCTTCACAACGTAAATACAATATTGTTAATTCATAATGTAACTACAGCATTGTTTTAAGTTGCTACACAACGTAACGACAACATTGTTGCTTTACAACGTAACTACAACATTGTTGCTACACAACGTAACTACAACATTGTTACTTCACAACGTAACTACAACATTGTTAATATACAACGTAACTACAACATTGTTACTTCACAACGTAACTACAACATTGTTTTAAGTTGCTTCACAACGGAACTACAACATTGTTTTAAGTTTCTTCACAACGTAACTACAATATTGTTTTAAGTTTCTTCACAACGTAACTACAACATTGTTTTAAGTTGCTACACAACGTAACTACAACATTGTTGCTTCACAACGTAACTACAACATTGTTGCTTCACAATGTAACTACAACATTGTTTTAAGTTGCTTCACAACGTAACTACAACATTGTTTTAAGTTGCTTCACAATGTAACTACAACATTGTTTTAAGTTGCTTCACAATGTAACTACAACATTGTTTTAAGTTGCTTCACAACGTAACTACAACATTGTTTTAAGTTGCTTCACAACGTAACTACAACATTGTTTTAAGTTGCTTCACAACGTAACTAAAACATTGTTTTAAGCTGCTTCGCAACGTAACTACAACATTGTTACTTCACAACGTAACTACAACATTGTTTTAAGTTGCTTCACAACGTAACTACAACATTGTTTTAAGTTTCTTCACAACGTAACTACAACATTGTTTTAAGTTGCTTCACAACGTAACTACAACATTGTTTTAAGTTGCTTCACAATGTAACTACAACATTGTTTTAAGTTGCTTCACAATGTAACTACAACATTGTTTTAAGTTGCTTCACAACGTAACTACAACATTGTTTTAAGTTGCTTCACAACGTAACTACAACATTGTTTTAAGTTGCTTCACAACGTAACTACAACATTGTTTTAAGTTGCTTCACAACGTAACTACAACATTTTTTTAAGTTGCTTCACAACGTAACTACAACATTGTTTTAAGTTGCTACACAACGTAACTACAACATTGTTTTAAGCTGCTTCACAACGTAACTACAACATTGTTTTAGGTTGCTTCACAACGTAACTACAACATTGTTGCTTCACAACGTAACTATAACATTGTTGCTTCATACCATAACTACAACATTGTTGCTTTACAACGTAATTACAACATTGTTGCTTCACAACGTAACTACAACATTGTTGCTTCACAACGTAACTACAACATTGTTGCTTCACAACGTAACTACAACATTGTTGCTTCACAACGTAACTACAACATTGTTGCTTCACAACGTAACTACAACATAATTGCTACACAACGTAACTACAACATAATTGCTTCACAACGTAACTACAACATAATTGCTTCACAACGTAACTACAACATTGTTGCTTCACAACGTAACTACAACATTGTTGCTTCACAACGTAACTACAACATTGTTGCTTCACAACGTAACTACAACATTGTTACTTCACAACGTAACTACAACATTGTTACTTCACAACGTAACTACAACATTCTTACTTAATGTAACTACAACATTGTTTTAAGTTGCTTCACAACATAACTACAACATTGTTACTTCACAACGTAACTACAACATTGTTTTAAATTGCTACACAACGTAACTACAACATTGTTTTAAGCTGCTTCACAATGTAACTACAACATTGTTTTAGGTTGCTTCACAACGTAACTACAACATTGTTGCTTCACAACGTAACTATAACATTGTTGCTTCATACCATAACTACAACATTGTTGCTTTACAACGTAATTACAACATTGTTGCTTCACAACGTAACTACAACATTGTTGCTTCACAACGTAACTACAACATTGTTGCTTCACAACGTAACTACAACATTGTTGCTTCACAACGTAACTACAACATTGTTGCCTCACAACGTAACTACAACATTGTTGCTTCACAACGTATCTACAACATAATTGCTTCACAACGTAACTACAACATAATTGCTTCACAACGTAACTACAACATTGTTGCTTCACAACGTAACTACAACATTGTTGCTTCACAACGTAACTACAACATTGTTGCTTCACAACGTAACTACAACATTGTTGCTTCACAACGTAACTACAGCATTGTTTAAAGTTGCTTCACAACGTAACTACAACATTGTTGCTTCACATTGTAACTACAAAATTGTTCCTTCACATTGTAACTACAACATTGTTCCTTCACAACGTAACTACAGCATTGTTTAAAGTTGCTTCACAACGTAACTACAACACTGTTTCTTCACAACGTAACTACAACATTGTTTTAAGTTCCTTCACAACGTAACTACAACATTGTTGCTTCACAACGTAATTAAAATATTGTTACTTCACAACGTTACTAAAACATTGTTACTTCACAACGTCACTACAATGTTACTTCACAACGTAACTACAACATTGTTACTTCACAACGTAACTATAACATTGTTCCTTCACAACGTAACTACATCATTGTTCCTTCACAACGTAACTACAACATTGTTACTTCACAACGTAACTACAATATTGTTACTTCACAATGTATCTACAACATTGTTTTAAGTTGCTACACAACGTAACTACAACATTGTTTTAAGTTGCTTCACAACGTAACGACAACATTGTTACTTCACAACGTAACTACAACATTGTTAATTCACAATGTAACTACAACATTGTTTTAAGTTGCTTCACAATGTAACTACAACATTGTTTTAAGTTGCTTCACAACGTAACTACAACATTGTTTTAAGTTGCTTCACAACGTAACTACAACATTGTTTTAAGTTGCTTCACAACGTAACTACAACATTGTTTTAAGTTGCTTCACAACGTAACTAAAACATTGTTTTAAGCTGCTTCGCAACGTAACTACAACATTGTTACTTCACAACGTAACTACAACATTGTTTTAAGTTGCTTCACAACGTAACTACAACATTGTTTTAAGTTTCTTCACAACGTAACTACAACATTGTTTTAAGTTGCTTCACAACGTAACTACAACATTGTTTTAAGTTGCTTCACAACGTAACTAAAACATTGTTTTAAGCTGCTTCACAACGTAACTACAACATTGTTACTTCACAACGTAACTACAACATTGTTACTTCACAACGTAACTACAACATTGTTGCTTCACAACGTAACTACAACATTGTTGCTTCACAACGTAAATACAATATTGTTAATTCATAATGTAACTACAGCATTGTTTTAAGTTGCTACACAACGTAATGACAACATTGTTGCTTTACAACGTAACTACAACATTGTTGCTACACAACGTAACTACAACATTGTTACTTCACAACGTAACTACAACATTGTTAATATACAACGTAACTACAACATTGTTACTTCACAACGTAACTACAACATTGTTTTAAGTTGCTTCACAACGGAACTACAACATTGTTTTAAGTTTCTTCACAACGTAACTACAATATTGTTTTAAGTTTCTTCACAACGTAACTACAACATTGTTTTAAGTTGCTACACAACGTAACTACAACATTGTTGCTTCACAACGTAACTACAACATTGTTGCTTCACAACGTAACTATAACATTGTTGCTTCATACCATAACTACAACATTGTTGCTTTACAACGTAATTACAACATTGTTGCTTCACAACGTAACTACAACATTGTTGCTTCACAACGTAACTACAACATTGTTGCTTCACAACGTAACTACAACATTGTTGCTTCACAACGTAACTACAACATTGTTGCCTCACAACGTAACTACAACATTGTTGCTTCACAACGTATCTACAACATAATTGCTTCACAACGTAACTACAACATAATTGCTTCACAACGTAACTACAACATTGTTGCTTCACAACGTAACTACAACATTGTTGCTTCACAACGTAACTACAACATTGTTGCTTCACAACGTAACTACAACATTGTTGCTTCACAACGTAACTACAGCATTGTTTAAAGTTGCTTCACAACGTAACTACAACATTGTTGCTTCACATTGTAACTACAAAATTGTTCCTTCACATTGTAACTACAACATTGTTCCTTCACAACGTAACTACAGCATTGTTTAAAGTTGCTTCACAACGTAACTACAACACTGTTTCTTCACAACGTAACTACAACATTGTTTTAAGTTCCTTCACAACGTAACTACAACATTGTTGCTTCACAACGTAATTAAAATATTGTTACTTCACAATGTTACTAAAACATTGTTACTTCACAACGTCACTACAATGTTACTTCACAACGTAACTACAACATTGTTACTTCACAACGTAACTATAACATTGTTCCTTCACAACGTAACTACATCATTGTTCCTTCACAACGTAACTACAACATTGTTACTTCACAACGTAACTACAATATTGTTACTTCACAATGTATCTACAACATTGTTTTAAGTTGCTACACAACGTAACTACAACATTGTTTTAAGTTGCTTCACAACGTAACGACAACATTGTTACTTCACAACGTAACTACAACATTGTTAATTCACAATGTAACTACAACATTGTTTTAAGTTGCTTCACAATGTAACTACAACATTGTTTTAAGTTGCTTCACAACGTAACTACAACATTGTTTTAAGTTGCTTCACAACGTAACTACAACATTGTTTTAAGTTGCTTCACAACGTAACTACAACATTGTTTTAAGTTGCTTCACAACGTAACTAAAACATTGTTTTAAGCTGCTTCGCAACGTAACTACAACATTGTTACTTCACAACGTAACTACAACATTGTTTTAAGTTGCTTCACAACGTAACTACAACATTGTTTTAAGTTTCTTCACAACGTAACTACAACATTGTTTTAAGTTGCTTCACAACGTAACTACAACATTGTTTTAAGTTGCTTCACAACGTAACTAAAACATTGTTTTAAGCTGCTTCACAACGTAACTACAACATTGTTACTTCACAACGTAACTACAACATTGTTACTTCACAACGTAACTACAACATTGTTACTTCACAACGTAACTACAACATTGTTACTTCACAACGTAACTACAACATTGTTGCTTCACAACGTAACTACAACATTGTTGCTTCACAACGTAAATACAATATTGTTAATTCATAATGTAACTACAGCATTGTTTTAAGTTGCTACACAACGTAACGACAACATTGTTGCTTTACAACGTAACTACAACATTGTTGCTACACAACGTAACTACAACATTGTTACTTCACAACGTAACTACAACATTGTTAATATACAACGTAACTACAACATTGTTACTTCACAACGTAACTACAACATTGTTTTAAGTTGCTTCACAACGGAACTACAACATTGTTTTAAGTTTCTTCACAACGTAACTACAATATTGTTTTAAGTTTCTTCACAACGTAACTACAACATTGTTTTAAGTTGCTACACAACGTAACTACAACATTGTTGCTTCACAACGTAACTACAACATTGTTGCTTCACAATGTAACTACAACATTGTTTTAAGTTGCTTCACAACGTAACTACAACATTGTTTTAAGTTGCTTCACAATGTAACTACAACATTGTTTTAAGTTGCTTCACAATGTAACTACAACATTGTTTTAAGTTGCTTCACAACGTAACTACAACATTGTTTTAAGTTGCTTCACAACGTAACTACAACATTGTTTTAAGTTGCTTCACAACGTAACTAAAACATTGTTTTAAGGTGCTTCGCAACGTAACTACAACATTGTTACTTCACAACGTAACTACAACATTGTTTTAAGTTGCTTCACAACGTAACTACAACATTGTTTTAAGTTTCTTCACAACGTAACTACAACATTGTTTTAAGTTGCTTCACAACGTAACTACAACATTGTTTTAAGTTGCTTCACAATGTAACTACAACATTGTTTTAAGTTGCTTCACAATGTAACTACAACATTGTTTTAAGTTGCTTCACAACGTAACTACAACATTGTTTTAAGTTGCTTCACAACGTAACTACAACATTGTTTTAAGTTGCTTCACAACGTAACTACAACATTGTTTTAAGTTGCTTCACAACGTAACTACAACATTTTTTTAAGTTGCTTCACAACGTAACTACAACATTGTTTTAAGTTGCTACACAACGTAACTACAACATTGTTTTAAGCTGCTTCACAACGTAACTACAACATTGTTTTAGGTTGCTTCACAACGTAACTACAACATTGTTGCTTCACAACGTAACTATAACATTGTTGCTTCATACCATAACTACAACATTGTTGCTTAACAACGTAATTACAACATTGTTGCTTCACAACGTAACTACAACATTGTTGCTTCACAACGTAACTACAACATTGTTGCTTCACAACGTAACTACAACATTGTTGCTTCACAACGTAACTACAACATTGTTGCTTCACAACGTAACTACAACATAATTGCTACACAACGTAACTACAACATAATTGCTTCACAACGTAACTACAACATAATTGCTTCACAACGTAACTACAACATTGTTGCTTCACAACGTAACTACAACATTGTTGCTTCACAACGTAACTACAACATTGTTGCTTCACAACGTAACTACAACATTGTTACTTCACAACGTAACTACAACATTGTTACTTCACAACGTAACTACAACATTCTTACTTAATGTAACTACAACATTGTTTTAAGTTGCTTCACAACATAACTACAACATTGTTACTTCACAACGTAACTACAACATTGTTTTAAATTGCTACACAACGTAACTACAACATTGTTTTAAGCTGCTTCACAATGTAACTACAACATTGTTTTAGGTTGCTTCACAACGTAACTACAACATTGTTGCTTCACAACGTAACTATAACATTGTTGCTTCATACCATAACGACAACATTGTTGCTTTACAACGTAATTACAACATTGTTGCTTCACAACGTAACTACAACATTGTTGCTTCACAACGTAACTACAACATTGTTGCTTCACAACGTAACTACAACATTGTTGCTTCACAACGTAACTACAACATTGTTGCCTCACAACGTAACTACAACATTGTTGCTTCACAACGTATCTACAACATAATTGCTTCACAACGTAACTACAACATAATTGCTTCACAACGTAACTACAACATTGTTGCTTCACAACGTAACTACAACATTGTTGCTTCACAACGTAACTACAACATTGTTGCTTCACAACGTAACTACAACATTGTTGCTTCACAACGTAACTACAGCATTGTTTAAAGTTGCTTCACAACGTAACTACAACATTGTTGCTTCACATTGTAACTACAACATTGTTCCTTCACATTGTAACTACAACATTGTTCCTTCACAACGTAACTACAGCATTGTTTAAAGTTGCTTCACAACGTAACTACAACACTGTTTCTTCACAACGTAACTACAACATTGTTTTAAGTTCCTTCACAACGTAACTACAACATTGTTGCTTCACAACGTAATTAAAATATTGTTACTTCACAACGTTACTAAAACATTGTTACTTCACAACGTCACTACAATGTTACTTCACAACGTAACTACAACATTGTTACTTCACAACGTAACTATAACATTGTTCCTTCACAACGTAACTACATCATTGTTCCTTCACAACGTAACTACAACATTGTTACTTCACAACGTAACTACAATATTGTTACTTCACAATGTATCTACAACATTGTTTTAAGTTGCTACACAACGTAACTACAACATTGTTTTAAGTTGCTTCACAACGTAACGACAACATTGTTACTTCACAACGTAACTACAACATTGTTAATTCACAATGTAACTACAACATTGTTTTAAGTTGCTTCACAATGTAACTACAACATTGTTTTAAGTTGCTTCACAACGTAACTACAACATTGTTTTAAGTTGCTTCACAACGTAACTACAACATTGTTTTAAGTTGCTTCACAACGTAACTACAACATTGTTTTAAGTTGCTTCACAACGTAACTAAAACATTGTTTTAAGCTGCTTCACAACGTAACTACAACATTGTTACTTCACAACGTAACTACAACATTGTTTTAAGTTGCTTCACAACGTAACTACAACATTGTTTTAAGTTTCTTCACAACGTAACTACAACATTGTTTTAAGTTGCTTCACAACGTAACTACAACATTGTTTTAAGTTGCTTCACAACGTAACTAAAACATTGTTTTAAGCTGCTTCACAACGTAACTACAACATTGTTACTTCACAAGGTAACTACAACATTGTTACTTCACAACGTAACTACAACATTGTTGCTTCACAACGTAACTACAACATTGTTGCTTCACAACGTAAATACAATATTGTTAATTCATAATGTAACTACAGCATTGTTTTAAGTTGCTACACAACGTAACGACAACATTGTTGCTTTACAACGTAACTACAACATTGTTGCTACACAACGTAACTACAACATTGTTACTTCACAACGTAACTACAACATTGTTAATATACAACGTAACTACAACATTGTTACTTCACAACGTAACTACAACATTGTTTTAAGTTGCTTCACAACGGAACTACAACATTGTTTTAAGTTTCTTCACAACGTAACTACAATATTGTTTTAAGTTTCTTCACAACGTAACTACAACATTGTTTTAAGTTGCTACACAACGTAACTACAACATTGTTGCTTCACAACGTAACTACAACATTGTTGCTTCACAATGTAACTACAACATTGTTTTAAGTTGCTTCACAACGTAACTACAACATTGTTTTAAGTTGCTTCACAATGTAACTACAACATTGTTTTAAGTTGCTTCACAATGTAACTACAACATTGTTTTAAGTTGCTTCACAACGTAACTACAACATTGTTTTAAGTTGCTTCACAACGTAACTACAACATTGTTTTAAGTTGCTTCACAACGTAACTAAAACATTGTTTTAAGCTGCTTCGCAACGTAACTACAACATTGTTACTTCACAACGTAACTACAACATTGTTACTTCACAACGTAAATACAACATTGTTTTAAGTTGCTTCACAACGTAACTACAACATTGTTTTAAGTTTCTTCACAACGTAACTACAACATTGTTTTAAGTTACTTCACAACGTAACTACAACATTGTTTTAAGTTGCTTCACAATGTAACTACAACATTGTTTTAAGTTGCTTCACAATGTAACTACAACATTGTTTTAAGTTGCTTCACAACGTAACTACAACATTGTTTTAAGTTGCTTCACAACGTAACTACAACATTGTTTTAAGTTGCTTCACAACGTAACTACAACATTGTTTTAAGTTGCTTCACAACGTAACTACAACATTTTTTTAAGTTGCTTCACAACGTAACTACAACATTGTTTAAAATTGCTACACAACGTAACTACAACATTGTTTTAAGCTGCTTCACAACGTAACTACAACATTGTTTTAGGTTGCTTCACAACGTAACTACAACATTGTTGCTTCACAACGTAACTATAACATTGTTGCTTCATACCATAACTACAACATTGTTGCTTTACAACGTAATTACAACATTGTTGCTTCACAACGTAACTACAACATTGTTGCTTCACAACGTAACTACAACATTGTTGCTTCACAACGTAACTACAACATTGTTGCTTCACAACGTAACTACAACATTGTTGCTTCACAACGTAACTACAACATAATTGCTACACAACGTAACTACAACATAATTGCTTCACAACGTAACTACAACATAATTGCTTCACAACGTAACTACAACATTGTTGCTTCACAACGTAACTACAACATTGTTGCTTCACAACGTAACTACAACATTGTTGCTTCACAACGTAACTACAACATTGTTGCTTCACAACGTAACTACAACATTGTTGCTTCACATTGTAACTACAACATTGTTCCTTCACATTGTAACTACAACATTGTTCCTTCACAATGTAACTACAGCATTGTTTAAAGTTGCTTCACAACGTAACTACAACACTGTTTCTTCACAACGTCACTACAACACTGTTTCTTCACAACGTAACTACAACATTGTTTTAAGTTGCTTCACAACGTAACTACAACATTGTTGCTTCACAACGTAATTAAAATATTGTTACTTCACAACGTTACTAAAACATTCTTACTTCACAACGTCACTACAATGTTACTTCACAACGTAACTACAACATTGTTACTTCACAACGTAACTATAACATTGTTCCTTCACAACATAACTACATCATTGTTCCTTCACAACGTAACTACAACATTGTTACTTCACAACGTAACTACAATATTGTTACTTCACAATGTATCTACAACATTGTTTTAAGTTGCTACACAACGTAACTACAACATTGTTTAAAAATGCTACACAACGTAACTACAGCATTGTTTTAAGTTGCTACACAACGTAACGACAACATTGTTACTTCACAACGTAACTACAACATTGTTAATTCACAACGTAACTACAACATTGTTACTTCACAACGTAACTACAACATTGTTACTTCACAACGTAACTACAACATTGTTACTTCACAACGTAACTATAACATTGTTTTAAGTTGCTTCACAACGGAACTACAACATTGTTTTAAGTTTCTTCACAACGTAACTACAATATTGTTTTAAGTTTCTTCACAACGTAACTACAACATTGTTTTAAGTTGCTACACAACGTAACTACAACATTGTTGCTTCACAACGTAACTACAACATTGTTGCTTCACAATGTAACTACAACATTGTTTTAAGTTGCTTCACAACGTAACTACAACATTGTTTTAAGTTGCTTCACAATGTAACTACAACATTGTTTTAAGTTGCTTCACAATGTAACTACAACATTGTTTTAAGTTGCTTCACAACGTAACTACAACATTGTTTTAAGTTGCTTCACAACGTAACTACAACATTGTTTTAAGTTGCTTCACAACGTAACTAAAACATTGTTTTAAGCTGCTTCGCAACGTAACTACAACATTGTTACTTCACAACGTAACTACAACATTGTTACTTCACAACGTAACTACAACATTGTTGCTTCACAACGTAACTACAACATTGTTGCTTCACAACGTAAATACAACATTGTTACTTCACAACGTAACTACAACATTGTTACTTCACAAAGTAACTACAATATTGTTACTTCATAATGTAACTACAGCATTGTTTTAAGTTGCTACACAACGTAACGACAACATTGTTGCTTTACAACGTAACTACAACATTGTTGCTACACAACGTAACTACAACATTGTTACTTCACAACGTAACTACAACATTGTTAATATACAACGTAACTACAACATTGTTGCTTCACAACGTAACTACAAAATTGTTGCTTCACAACGTAACTACAATATTGTTGCTTCACAACGTAACTACAACATTGTTACTTCACAACGTAACTACAGCATTGTTTTAAGTTGCTACACAACGTAACTACAGCATTGTTTTAAGTTGCAACACAACGTAACTACAACATTGTTACTTCACAACCTAACTACAACATTGTTACTTCACAACCTAACTACAACATTGTTACTTTACAAGCTAACTACAACATTGTTACTTCACAACCTAACTACAACATTGTTACTTCACAACGTAACTACAACATTGTTACTTCACAACGTAACTACAACAATGTTCCTTCACAACAACAACATTGTTCCTTCACAACATAACTACAACATTGTTACTTCACAATGTAACTACAACATTGTTACTTCACAATGTAACTACAACATTGTTTTAAGTTGCTTCACAATGTAACTACAACATTGTTTTAAGTTGCTTCACAACGTAACTACAACATTGTTTTAAGTTGCTTCACAACTTAACTACAACATTGTTGCTTCACAACGTAACTACAACATTGTTGCTTCACAACGTAACTACAACATTGTTTTAGGTTGCTTCACAACGTAACTACAACATTGTTGCTTCACAACGTAACTATAACATTGTTGCTTCATACCATAACTACAACATTGTTGCTTTACAACGTAATTACAACATTGTTGCTTCACAACGTAACTACAACATTGTTGCTTCACAACGTAACTACAACATTGTTGCTTCACAACGTAACTACAACATTGTTGCTTCACAACGTAACTACAACATAATTGCTACACAACGTAACTACAACATAATTGCTTCACAACGTAACTACAACATAATTGCTTCACAACGTAACTACAACATTGTTGCTTCACAACGTAACTACAACATTGTTGCTTCACAACGTAACTACAACATTGTTGCTTCACAACGTAACTACAACATTGTTGCTTCACAACGTAACTACAACATTGTTGCTTCACAACGTAACTACAACATTGTTGCTTCACAACGTAACTACAACATTGTTGCTTCACAACGTAACTACAACATTGTTGCTTCACATTGTAACTACAACATTGTTCCTTCACATTGTAACTACAACATTGCTCCTTCACAATGTAACTACAGCATTGTTTAAAGTTGCTTCACAACGTAACTACAGCATTGTTTAAAGTTGCTTCACAACGTAACTACAACACTGTTTCTTCACAACGTAACTACAACACTGTTTCTTCACAACGTAACTACAACATTGTTTTAAGTTGCTTCACAACGTAACTACAACATTGTTGCTTCACAACGTAATTAAAATATTGTTACTTCACAACGTTACTAAAACATTGTTACTTCACAACGTCACTACAATGTTACTTCACAACGTAACTACAACATTGTTACTTCACAACGTAACTATAACATTGTTCCTTCACAAAGTAACTACATCATTGTTCCTTCACAACGTAACTACAACATTGTTACTTCACAACGTAACTACAATATTGTTACTTCACAATGTATCTACAACATTGTTTTAAGTTGCTACTCAACGTAACTACAACATTGTTTTAAGATGCTACACAACGTAACTACAGCATTGTTTTAAGTTGCTACACAACGTAACGACAACATTGTTACTTCACAACGTAACTACAACATTGTTAATTCACAACGTAACTACAACATTGTTACTTCACAACGTAACTACAACATTGTTACTTCACAACGTAACTACAACATTGTTTTAAGTTGCTTCACAACGGAACTACAATATTGTTTTAAGTTTCTTCACAACGTAACTACAATATTGTTTTAAGTTTCTTCACAACGTAACTACAACATTGTTTTAAGTTTCTTCACAACGTAACTACAACATTGTTTTAAGTTGCTTCACAACGTAACTACAACATTGTTTTAAGTTGCTTCACAATGTAACTACAACATTGTTTTAAGTTGCTTCACAATGTAACTACAACATTGTTTTAAGTTGCTTCACAACATAACTAGAACATTGTTTTAAGTTGCTTCACAACGTAACTACAACATTGTTTTAAGTTGCTTCACAACGTAACTAAAACATTGTTTTAAGCTGCTTCACAACGTAACTACAACATTGTTACTTCACAACGTAACTACAACATTGTTACTTCACAACGTAACTACAACATTGTTGCTTCACAACGTAACTACAACATTGTTGCTTCATAACGTAAATACAACATTGTTACTTCACAACGTAACTACAACATTGTTACTTCACAAAGTAACTACAATATTGTTACTTCATAATGTAACTACAGCATTGTTTTAAGTTGCTACACAACGTAACGACAACATTGTTGCTTTACAACGTAACTACAACATTGTTGCTACACAACGTAACTACAACATTGTTACTTCACAACGTAACTACAACATTGTTAATATACAACGTAACTACAACATTGTTGCTTCACAACGTAACTACAAAATTGTTGCTTCACAACGTAACTACAATATTGGTGCTTCACAACGTAACTACAACATTGTTACTTCACAACGTAACTACAGCATTGTTTTAAGTTGCTACACAACATAACTACAGCATTGTTTTAAGTTGCAACACAACGTAACTTCAACATTGTTACTTCACAACCTAACTACAACATTGTTACTTCACAACCTAACTACAACATTGTTACTTCACAAGCTAACTACAACATTGTTACTTCACAACCTAACTACAACATTGTTACTTCACAACATAACTACAACATTGTTACTTCACAACGTAACTACAACATTGTTCCTTCACAACAACAACATTGTTCCTTCACAACATAACTACAACATTGTTACTTCACAATGTAACTACAACATTGTTACTTCACAATGTAACAACAACATTGTTTTAAGTTGCTTCACAATGTAACTACAACATTGTTTTAAGTTGCTTCACAACGTAACTAAAACATTGTTTTAAGTTGCTTCACAACGTAACTACAACATTGTTGCTTCACAACGTAACTACAACATTGTTGCTTCACAACGTAACTACAACATTGTTGCTTCACAACGTAACTACAACATTGTTGCTTCACAACGTAAGTACAACATTGTTGCTTCACAACGTAACTACAACATTGTTGCTTCACATCGTAACTACAACATTGTTGCTTCACAACGTAACTACAACATCGTTGCTTCACAACGTAACTACAACATTGTTGCTTCACAACTTAACTACAACATTGTTTTAAGTTGCTTCACAACGTAACTACAACATTGTTGCTTCACAACGTAACTACAACATTTTGCTTCACAACGTAACTACAACATTTTGCTTCACAACGTAACTACAACATTGTGGCTTCACAACGTAACTCCAACATTGTTGCTTCACAACTTAACTACAACATTGTTGCTTCACATTGTAACTACAACATTGTTCCTTCACAACGTAACTACAACATTGTTACTTCACAACGTAACTACAACATCGTTACTTCACAACATAACTACAACATTGTTTTAAGTTGCTTCACAATGTAACTACAACATTGTTTTAAGTTGCTTCACAACGTAACCACAACATTGTTTTAAGTTGCTTCACAACGTAACTACAACATTGTTTTAGGTTGCTTCACAACGTAACTACAACATTGTTGCTTCACAACGTAACTACAACATTGTTGCTTCATACCATAACTACAACATTGTTACTTCACAACGTAACTACAACATTGTTACTTCACAACGTAACTACAACATTGTTACTTCACAACGTAACAACAACATCGTTACTTCACAACATAACTACAACATTGTTACTTCACAACGTAACTACAACATTTTTACTTCACAATGTCACTACAATATTACTTCACAACGTCACTACAATGTTACTTCGCAACGTAACTACAACCTTGTTACTTCACAACGTAACTACAACATTGTTTCTTCACAACGTAACTACAACATTGTTTCTTCACAACGTAACTACAACATTGTTTCTTCACAACGTAAATACAACATTGTTACTTCACAACGTAACTACAACATTGTTACTTCATAACGTAACTACAACATTGTTACTTCACAACATAACTACAACATTGTTACTTCACAACCTAACTACAACATTGTTACTTCACAACGTAACTACAACATTGTTACTTCACAATGTAACCACAACATTGTTACTTCACAACGTAACTACAACATTGTTCCTTCACAACATAACTACAACATTGTTACTTCACAATGTAACTACAACATTGTTTTAGGTTGCTTCACAATGTAACTACAACATTGTTTTAAGTTGCTTCACAACGTAACTACAACATTGTTTTAAGTTGCTTCACAACGTAACTACAACATTGTTTTAAGTTGCTTCACAACGTAACTACAACATTGTTTTAAGTTGCTTCACAACGTAACTACAACATTGTTTTAAGTTGCTTCACAACGTAACTACAACATTGTTTTAAGTTGCTTCACAACGTAACTACAACATTGTTTTAAGTTGCTTCACAACGTAACTACAACATTATTGCTTCACAACGTAACTACAACATTGTTACTTCACAACGTAACTACAACATTGTTACTTCACAACATAACTACAACATTGTTACTTCACTACGTAACTACAACATTGTTACTTAATGTAACTACAACATTTTTTTTAATTTGCTTCACAACATAACTACAACATTGTTACTTCACAACGTAACTACAACATTGTTTTAAATTGCTTCACAACATAACTACAACATTGTTACTTCACAACGTAACTACAACATTGTTACTTAATGTAACTACAACATTGCATTAAGTTACTTCATAACGTAACTACATAATTGTTACTTAACATAACTACAACACTGTTACTTCACAACATAACTACAACATTGTTACTTCACAACGTAACTACAACATCGTTACTTCACAACGTAACTACAACATTGTTACTTCACAACGTAACTACAACATTGTTACTTCACAATGTCACTACAATGTTACTTCACAACGTCACTACAATGTTACTTCACAACGTAACTACAACATTTTTACTTTACAACGTAACTACAACATTGTTTCTTCACAACGTAACTACAACATTGTTTCTTCACAACGTAACTACAACATTGTTTCTTCACAACGTAACTACAACATTGTTTCTTCACAACGTAAATACAACATTGTTACTTCACAACGTAACTACAACATTGTTACTTCATAACGTAACTACAACATTGTTACTTCACAACGTAACTACAACATTGTTACTTCACAATGTAACCACAACATTGTTACTTCACAACGTAACTACAACATTGTTCCTGCACAACATAACTACAACATTGTTACTTCACAACGTAACTACAACATTGTTACTTCACAATGTAACCACAACATTGTTACTTCACAACGTAACTACAACATTGTTCCTTCACAACATAACTACAACATTGTTACTTCACAATGTAACTACAACATTGTTTTAAGTTGCTTCACAATGTAACTACAACATTGTTTTAAGTTGCTTCACAACGTAACTACAACATTGTTTGAAGTTGCTTCACAACGTAACTACAACATTGTTTTAAGTTGCTTCACAACGTAACTACAACATTGTTTTAAGTTGCTTCACAACGTAACTACAACATTGTTGCTTCACAACGTAACTACAACATTGTTACTTCACAACGTAACTACAACATTGTTACTTCACAACGTAACTACAGCATTGTTTTAAGTTGCTACACAACGTAACTACAACATTGTTTTAAGTTGCAACACAACGTAACTACAACATTGTTACTTCACAACCTAACTACAACATTGTTACTTCACAACCTAACTACAACATTGTTACTTCACAAGCTAACTACAACATTGTTACTTCACAAGCTAACTACAACATTGTTACTTCACAACCTAACTACAACATTGTTACTTCACAACGTAACTACAACATTGTTACTTCACAACGTAACTACAACATTGTTCCTTCACAACAACAACATTGTTCCTTCACAACATAACTACAACATTGTTACTTCACAATGTAACTACAACATTGTTACTTCACAATGTAACTACAACATTGTTTTAAGTTGCTTCACAATGTAACTACAACATTGTTTTAAGTTGCTTCACAATGTAACTACAACATTGTTTCAAGTTGCTTCACAACGTAACTACAACATTGTTTTAAGTTGCTTCACAACGTACCTACAACTTTGTTTTAAGTTGCTTCACAACGTAACTACAACATTGTTTTAAGTTGCTTCACAACGTAACTACAACATTGTTTTAAGTTGCTTCACAACGTAACTACAACATTGTTGCTTCACAACGTAACTACAACATTGTTGCTTCACAACGTAACTACAACATTGTTGCTTCACAACGTAACTACAACATTGTTGCTTCACAACGTAACTACAACATTGTTGCTTCACAACGTAACTACAACATTGTTGCTTCACAACGTAACTACAACATTGTTGCTTCACAACGTAACTACAACATTGTTGCTTCACAACGTAACTACAACATTGTTGCTTCACAACGTAACTACAACATTGTTGCTTCACAACGTAACTACAACATTGTTGCTTCACAACTTAACTACAACATTGTTTTAAGTTGCTTCACAACGTAACTACAACATTGTTGCTTCACAACGTAACTACAACATTTTGCTTCACAACGTAACTACAACATTGTGGCTTCACAACGTAACTCCAACATTGTTGCTTCACAACTTAACTACAACATTGTTGCTTCACATTGTAACTACAACATTGTTCCTTCACAACGTAACTACAACATTGTTACTTTACAACGTAACTACAACATTGTTACTTCACAACGTAACTACAATATTGTTACTTCACAGTGTTACTACAACATTGTTTTAAGTTGCTTCACAATGTAACTACAACATTGTTTTAAGTTGCTTCACAACGTAACTACAACATTGTTTTAAGTTGCTTCACAACGTAACTACAACATTGTTTTAGGTTGCTTCACAACGTAACTACAACATTGTTGCTTCACAACGTAACTACAACATTGTTGCTTCATACCATAACTACAACATTGTTACTTCACAACGTAACTACAACATTGTTACTTCACAACGTAACTACAACATTGTTACTTCACAACGTAACTACAACATCGTTACTTCACAACATAACTACAACATTGTTACTTCACAACGTAACTACAACATTTTTACTTCACAATGTCACTACAATGTTACTTCACAACGTCACTACAATGTTACTTCACAACGTAACTACAACATTGTTACTTCACAACGTAACTACAACATTTTTACTTTACAACGTAACTACAACATTGTTTCTTCACAACGTAACTACAACATTGTTTCTTCACAACGTAACTACAACATTGTTTCTTCACAACGTAAATACAACATTGTTACTTCACAACGTAACTACAACATTCTTACTTCATAACGTAACTACAACATTGTTACTTCACAACATAACTACAACATTGTTACTTCACAACCTAACTACAACATTGTTACTTCACAACGTAACTACAACATTGTTACTTCACAATGTAACCACAACATTGTTACTTCACAACGTAACTACAACATTGTTCCTTCACCACATAACTACAACATTGTTACTTCACAATGTAACTACAACATTGTTTTAAGTTGCTTCACAATGTAACTACAACATTGTTTTAAGTTGCTTCACAACGTAACTACAACATTGTTTTAGGTTGCTTCACAACGTAACTACAACATTGTTTTAAGTTGCTTCACAACGTAACTACAACATTGTTTTAAGTTGCTTCACAACGTAACTACAACATTGTTTTAAGTTGCTTCACAACGTAACTACAACATTGTTTTAAGTTGCTTCACAACGTAACTACAACATTCTTTTAAGTTGCTTCACAACGTAATTACAACATTGTTTTAAGTTGCTTCACAACGTAACTACAACATTGTTGCTTCACAACGTAACTACAACATTGTTACTTCACAACGTAACTACAACATTGTTACTTCACAACGTAACTACAACATTGTTACTTCACTACGTAACTACAACATTGTTACTTCACTACGTAACTACAACATTGTTACTTAATGTAACTACAACATTGTTTTAAGTTGCTTCACAACATAACTACAACATTGTTACTTCACAACGTAACTACAACATTGTTTTAAATTGCTTCACAACATAACTACAACATTGTTGCTTCACAACGTAACTACAACATTGTTACTTCACAACGTAACTACAACATTGTTACTTAATGTAACTACAACATTGCTTTAAGTTACTTCATAACGTAACTACATAATTGTTACTTAACATAACTACAACATTGTTACTTCACAACGTAACTACAACATTGTTACTTAATGTAACTACAACATTGCTTTAAGTTACTTCATAACGTAACTACATAATTGTTACTTAACATAACTACAACATTGTTACTTCACAACGTAACTACAACATTGTTACTTCACAACGTAACTAAAACATCGTTACTTCACAACGTAACTACAACATTGTTACTTCACAACGTAACTACAACATTGTTACTTCACAATGTCACTACAATGTTACTTCACAACGTCACTACAATGTTACTTCCCAACGTAACTACAACATTTTTACTTTACAACGTAACTACAACATTGTTTCTTCACAACGTAACTACAACATTGTTTCTTCACAACGTAACTACAACATTGTTTCTTCACAACGTAACTACAACATTGTTTCTTCACAACGTAAATACAACATTGTTACTTCACAACGTAACTACAACATTGTTACTTCATAACGTAACTACAACATTGTTACTTCACAACGTAACTACAACATTGTTACTTCACAATGTAACCACAACATTGTTACTTCACAACGTAACTACAACATTGTTCCTTCACAACATAACTACAACATTGTTACTTCACAACGTAACTACAACATTGTTACTTCACAATGTAACCACAACATTGTTACTTCACAATGTAACTACAACATTGTTCCTTCACAACATAACTACAACATTGTTACTTCACAATGTAACTACAACATTGTTTTAAGTTGCTTCACAATGTAACTACAACATTGTTTTAAGTTGCTTCACAACGTAACTACAACATTGTTTTAAGTTGCTTCACAACGTAACTACAACATTGTTTTAAGTTGCTTCACAACGTAACTACAACATTGTTGCTTCACAACGTAACTACAACATTGTTACTTCACAGCGTAACTACAACATTGTTACTTCACAACGTAACTACAACATTCTTACTTAATGTAACTACAACATTGTTTTAAGTTGCTTCACAACATAACTACAACATTGTTACTTCACAACGTAACTACAACATTGTTTTAAATTGCTTCACAACATAACTACAACATTGTTACTTCACAACGTAACTACAACATTGTTACTTAATGTAACTACAACATTGCTTTAAGTTACTTCACAACGTAACTACATAATTGTTACTTAACATAACTACAACATTGTTTTAAGTTGCTTCACAACACAACTACAACATTGTTGCTTCACAACGTAACTACAACATTGTTGTTTCGCAACGTAACTACAACATTGTTGCTTCACGACGTAACTACAACATAATTGCTTCACAACGTAACTGCAACATTGTTGCTTCACAACGTAACTACAACATTGTTGCTTCACAACGTAACTACAACATTTTTGCTTCACAACGTAACTACAATATTGTGGCTTCACAACGTAACTACAACATTGTTGCTTCACATTGTAACTACAACATTGTTCCTTTACAACGTAACTACAACATTGTTACTTTACAACGTAACTACAATATTGTTACTTCACAATGTAACTACAACATTGTTTTAAGTTGCTTCACAATGTAACTACAACATTGTTTTAAGTTGCTTCACAACGTAACTACAACATTGTTTTAAGTTGCTTCACAACGTAACTACAATATTGTTTTAAGTTGCTTCACAACGTAACTGCAACATTGTTTTAAGTTGCTTCACAACGTAACTACAACATTGTTTTAAGTTGATTCACAACGTAACTACAACATTGTTGCTTCACAATGTAACTACAACATTGTTACTTCACAACGTAACTACAACATTGTTACTTCACAACGTAACTACAACATTGTTACTTCACAACGTAACTACAACATTGTTACTTAATGTAACTACAACATTGTTTTAAGTTGCTTCACAACATAACTACAACATTGTTGCTTCACAACGTAACTACAACATTGTTGTTTCACAACGTAACTACAACATTGTTGTTTCACAACGTAACTACAACATTGTTGCTTCACAACGTAACTACAACATTGTTACTTCACAACGTAACTACAACATTGTTACTTCACAACGTAACTACAACATTGTTACTTCACAACGTAACTACAACATTGTTACTCAATGTAACTACAACATTGTTTTAAGTTGCTTCACAACATAACTACAACATTGTTGCTTCACAACGTAACTACAACATTGTTGTTTCACAACGTAACTGCAACATTGTTGCTTCACAACATAACTGCAACATTGTTGCTTCACAACGTAACTACAACATCGTTACTTCACAACATAACTACAACATTGTTACTTCACAACGTAACTACAACATTTTTACTTCACAATGTCACTACAATGTTACTTCACAACGTCACTACAATGTTACTTCACAACGTAACTACAACATTGTTACTTCACAACGTAACTACAACATTTTTACTTTACAACGTAACTACAACATTGTTTCTTCACAACGTAACTACAACATTGTTTCTTCACAACGTAACTACAACATTGTTTCTTCACAACGTAAATACAACATTGTTACTTCACAACGTAACTACAACATTGTTACTTCATAACGTAACTACAACATTGTTACTTCACAACATAACTACAACATTGTTACTTCACAACCTAACTACAACATTGTTACTTCATAACGTAACTACAACATTGTTACTTCACAATGTAACCACAACATTGTTACTTCACAACGTAACTACAACATTGTTCCTTCACCACATAACTACAACATTGTTACTTCACAATGTAACTACAACATTGTTTTAAGTTGCTTCACAATGTAACTACAACATTGTTTTAAGTTGCTTCACAACGTAACTACAACATTGTTTTAAGTTGCTTCACAACGTAACTACAACATTGTTTTAAGTTGCTTCACAACGTAACTACAACATTGTTTTAAGTTGCTTCACAACGTAACTACAACATTGTTTTAAGTTGCTTCACAACGTAACTACAACATTGTTTTAAGTTGCTTCACAACGTAACTACAACATTGTTTTAAGTTGCTTCACAACGTAACTACAACATTCTTTTAAGTTGCTTCACAACGTAACTACAACATTGTTTTAAGTTGCTTCACAACGTAACTACAACATTGTTGCTTCACAACGTAACTACAACATTGTTACTTCACAACGTAACTACAACATTGTTACTTCACAACGTAACTACAACATTGTTACTTCACTACGTAACTACAACATTGTTACTTAATGTAACTACAACATTGTTTTAAGTTGCTTCACAACATAACTACAACATTGTTACTTCACAACGTAACTACAACATTGTTTTAAATTGCTTCACAACATAACTACAACATTGTTACTTCACAACGTAACTACAACATTGTTACTTAATGTAACTACAACATTGCTTTAAGTTACTTCATAACGTAACTACATAATTGTTACTTAACATAACTACAACATTGTTACTTCACAACGTAACTACAACATTGTTACTTCACAACGTAACTAAAACATCGTTACTTCACAACGTAACTACAACATTGTTACTTCACAACGTAACTACAACATTGTTACTTCACAATGTCACTACAATGTTACTTCACAACGTCACTACAATGTTACTTCCCAACGTAACTACAACATTTTTACTTTACAACGTAACTACAACATTGTTTCTTCACAACGTAATGTAACACGGGTTTGGTTTCCTCGCCTTTCTACTTCCTTCTTTCTACTCCCTCTACCCGTATTCTTACTTATTATTCTCTACCAAGGGACTCCAAAACTTTTACCAAAGCCAACTCCACGCCACGTGGTCCTAAGACGATTGACCGACTTAGGATTCTACACCCAGTATGACGTGACCTAAGCTCTGATCAAAACCCTAGAGTCGCCTCTATGCTGCCACCACCAGACCAGCTCTACAGAGCAATGATCGAGGTCTGGATCGATCACGCTAATTAATCAACCTTGGGGCTTGATCCCCACTAGTAGTTTATAACCTCGGAAACTTGAGTGTGGAATTAATTAGATGGGGATGATGAATTCCGATCCGATGTTAGAATCGGCGCCCAATGCAACTCTGCCTCGTGTGGACCACGTGACCAGGACAAGTTTACACATAACCAAATGGAAACAATAAAATGCAAATTAATAACAAATTTAATTTATTAAAAGAAAACTAAAACAAAATCTAAATGTGTTCACTCCCTATCACTTTAACACTCCCTACTTGACCTGAATGGCAAATGAGAAGACTATTTCTATACATAACCATAGCAACTATACCTCTATGTTTCCCAGCTCTCGGTGTTGGGGCTGGTCTTGGGGAGAGGTAAGATGTTTTGACCTCTCCCAGCTGCTCGGCAGATCACACTGATCTCTCCCTTGTCTCGTCTACCCCAGACAAGAGTATTGTATCCTTCCGCCTAGTTAAAGTTCTACCCAGTTACTAGCAAGGTTTAAGTTATAACAATTAAACTCTGTTGTACTTAATTGATCCAGACTGGTTGAATTATTTTACTGAATTAGATTACACAAACATCTAACGGCAAAGCTGTTCCCGATCACAAAAATGGTTATTAAAACTTTGAGAAATATTAGACATGTCAACCCTGCTGACCTATGACCGCCGGTCACTCCGCCTTAAAAGTTAGATCTGATTCGTGACGTCACTGATGGTGACTTAACTCAATAATTAGAATACTCTTGATATTGTATCCAGTACTATTATACAATACAATTTTAATGCAAAATGAATAAAGGCTAATTTTCTCTAAATTACTGAATACTATAGGATGATTCATTATACGCAGCTATGAACAAAGCATTGGTTATTTCCACCGCGAATTCCCCTGGGGGTCAGGTCACCATGCGGCTCAGCTTCCCATTCTCTTTTGTCGATAAACCACTCTGGATAATTCTTACAACAGCCTAGTTTGTTACAACCCCCCCGCACAAGCACTTAGTAAACCTTGTTAATTTGTTAAAATTCACGAGGTTTAGTATCCAAACCCACAATCCAACTCATGCCACAAACAAAAGCTAACCTAACTAATAAAATTTGACAAATAATAGTCCATCATAATAAACATGTTCAAATTTTTCTCAGCTGTCAACTGACAGCAATCCTCCAATATCAGGAAACATACATCCTATCCTTACTGACATAGCTAAATAACATGTCCCTACTCTACCATAAAAAACTAGCTATTAAACTCTCTTGGCTCTTCACTAGCCAAGTCCATGTGTCCTCTAGAGCCGGCCACACCGTGCTCAAACAAACATTAAAGTTATATCATCAGACTGAACTTTCAGTCATCCGGGAGCGTACTACAGAACTATCAGGTACACATCCGTGTACTAACCACTCCCCATCAATGTCAGCCTTGACATGCTAAGGAACACACCTAACGTTTATTTCATGTATCTAAAAATATAAAAAAAAAATTCCTATACTATATCACAGGTTTCAGCTGACTGTACAGCCAAGTGTTCTCACTCACTAGAAGTGTCAATGTTTATATTGGTCCGCCTCTCCTGTGTTCAAGCATTCTGCAAAAAATAGCACAACATAATTTTCCATAACCGTTTGTTCTGGGCTGAGACAATTACACAGGGGCTTCGATTTTGATTACTGACCAATTTATAGAGTAAAATTCATATATTATACCAGAATTATTTTAAATCTGTTTTTCAACATTTATAAAGTATTGATTCTAAATCTGTTTTTCAACATTTAAACAAAAGTGTCCAGATGTTCTTTACACAGATGTTCAGAGCCAACTTTGTTGTTTTGTATCAATTGTTCATATTGAGTAATCGAAAAAAAAAATCGATGCTGCTGGATGCTGAATGTAGTCGCTGACGATGACGATGTCGATCTTGCTTCTTCTCATGTGTAGACATCAATACCTGGTCCTCTTGTACTCCCATCCGGTACTCCTGAATGACGACAGAGTGTAGTAGAGCGGAGTGCCAAGTGACAGCTGTAGAATACTGTTACTTCGGCCATTAATCTTGCTCTCGACAGTCCACACGCCTTCATATCAATCACAGTTCACACGGCAGTCTTGATGTTAAACTTGACGGCGCAGATGACCACAGCAGAGCAGGACTGGATGTACCAACGGTGTCTCTTAGCAGGAGTGATGTTAGACGGTCGTAGAGGCGGGTTGCTTGTTTGCAGAACAGGTGAATCTCGTCTTCCATCATTGCTCACGTCATCTCAGGCGTTTCTTGATGTCACCAGGTTACTAGGCCGTAAACACCAACTGTGTATACCCTCGTACCGCCGACTTTAGGCCAAAGGAGACAATTTTGCGACCTTCTATTGGCGAGTCCCGGTACTCTGTAGGGAAACCGTGCCTTCCACCTGTGACCGCCTTATTTCCGCTTTCTTGTTACTTCAGATGACGTAATCATTAATCTTCCGGCGAAATTCTTGAGTACTGCTACGCGCTTTCCATTTCTTGACCTCTCCTCCAACACTGCTGGAATGGCTGCAGTCTTGATGACGCAGCAGGTGGGTAGTGGTGATCTCGAGACAGCTACCCCGGCGTTGTATGGCACCTCCGGTGACTGCTATAATGTGGACAGCTCGCTGGCCCTGACAACCTCGTTAGTGACGTGAGGCGTCGGCCGGGTGACTCTTGGACAGTCACTCATCCCCAAAGTAACTGATGTATGGGTTACTGGGTCTGGTGGGGGGAGGGCTTTGTGTAACGTGCCTCCCCCCTCGGTCTTTACAGACAAGGGTTCACGTGTGGCTGGAACAACTGGGTCGGTGTACCAATCAGACCTGGGAACAGACAGACACAACACAGCGGAAGCATAGATATACTCTGGGTTTGGTGGAGGTGGAACCCCAGAGCACGGTAAAAGTTGCTACCTGAGTCAATTATAGACATAGTACACCTCATTGCCTTTACAGGAAAATCTAATGAATACTAAATTATACTAACCAAGGAAGTTACTTTACTGTATAGCGCGAGATCTCGTCACCATAGGGTGGCGAGACTGCACCTGACTACTAATGAGCGATGACAGAGGGTCATCCTCATCTTCTGACTCGTCGGTGAAGCCATGAGTCAGCACTGCTGAGTCAGGAACTAGCCCCGCTGAAGGCAGTTCTAATTCCTCTCTAGCATGATAATGTTTCAATTTATTTACATGAATTGTCCTTTCCACCTGGTCAAAGTTCTACCCAGTTACTAGCAAGGTTTAAGTTATAACAATTAAACTCTGTTGTACTTAATTGATCCAGACTGGTTGAATTATTTTACTGAATTAGATTACACAAACATCTAACGGCAAAGCTGTTCCCGATCACAAAAATGGTTATTAAAACTTTGAGAAATATGAGACATGTCAACCCTGCTGACCTATGACCGCCGGTCACTCCGCCTTAAAAGTTAGATCTGATTCGTGACGTCACTGATGGTGACTTAACTCAATAATTAGAATACTCTTGATATTGTATCCAGTACTATTATACAATACAATTTTAATGCAAAATGAATAAAGGCTAATTTTCTCTAAATTACTGAATACTATAGGATGATTCATTATACGCAGCTATGAACAAAGCGTTGGTTATTTCCACCGCGAATTCCCCTGGGGGTCAGGTCACCATGCGGCTCAGCTTCCCATTCTCTTTTGTCGATAAACCACTCTGGATAATTCTTACAACAGCCTAGTTTGTTACAGTAACTACAACATTGTTTCTTCACAACGTAACTACAACATTGTTTCTTCACAACGTAACTACAACATTGTTTCTTCACAACGTAAATACAACATTGTTACTTCACAACGTAACTACAACATTGTTACTTCATAACGTAACTACAACATTGTTACTTCACAACGTAACTACAACATTGTTACTTCACAATGTAACCACAACATTGTTACTTCACAACGTAACTACAACATTGTTCCTTCACAACATAACTACAACATTGTTACTTCACAACGTAACTACAACATTGTTACTTCACAATGTAACCACAACATTGTTACTTCACAACGTAACTACAACATTGTTCCTTCACAACATAACTACAACATTGTTACTTCACAATGTAACTACAACATTGTTTTAAGTTGCTTCACAATGTAACTACAACATTGTTTTAAGTTGCTTCACAAAGTAACTACAACATTGTTTTAAGTTGCTTCACAACGTAACTACAACATTGTTTTAAGTTGCTTCACAACGTAACTACAACATTGTTTTAAGTTGCTTCACAATGTAACTACAACATTGTTTTAAGTTGCTTCACAACGTAACTACAACATTGTTGCTTCACAACGTAACTACAACATTGTTACTTCACAACGTAACTACAACATTGTTACTTCACAACGTAACTACAACATTCTTACTTAATGTAACTACAACATTGTTTTAAGTTGCTTCACAACATATCTACAACATTGTTACTTCACAACGTAACTACAACATTGTTTTAAATTGCTTCACAACATAACTACAACATTGTTACTTCACAACGTAACTACAACATTGTTACTTAATGTAACTACAACATTGCTTTAAGTTACTTCACAACGTAACTACATAATTGTTACTTAACATAACTACAACATTGTTTTAAGTTGCTTCACAACACAACTACAACATTGTTGCTTCACAACATAACTACAACATTGTTGTTTCGCAACGTAACTACAACATTGTTGCTTCACAACGTAACTACAACATAATTGCTTCACAACGTAACTGCAACATTGTTGCTTCACAACGTAACTACAACATTGTTGCTTCACAACGTAACTACAACATTTTTGCTTCACAACGTAACTACAATATTTGGCTTCACAACGTAACTACAACATTGTTGCTTCACATTGTAACTACAACATTGTTCCTTCACAACGTAACTACAACATTGTTACTTTACAACGTAACTACAATATTGTTACTTCACAATGTAACTACAACATTGTTTTAAGTTGCTTCACAATGTAACTACAACATTGTTTTAAGTTGCTTCACAACGTAACTACACCATTGTTTTAAGTTGCTTCACAACGTAACTACAACATTGTTTTAAGTTGCTTCACAACGTAACTGCAACATTGTTTTAAGTTGCTTCACAACGTAACTACAACATTGTTTTAAGTTGATTCACAACGTAACTACAACATTGTTGCTTCACAACGTAACTACAACATTGTTACTTCACAACGTAACTACAACATTGTTACTTCACAACGTAACTACAACATTGTTACTTCACAACGTAACTACAACATTGTTACTTAATGTAACTACAACATTGTTTTAAGTTGCTTCACAACATAACTACAACATTGTTGCTTCACAACGTAACTACAACATTGTTGTTTCACAACGTAACTACAACATTGTTGCTTCACAACGTAACTACAACATTGTTACTTCACAACGTAACTACAACATTGTTACTTCACAACGTAACTACAACATTGTTACTTCACAACGTAACTACAACATTGTTACTTAATGTAACTACAACATTGTTTTAAGTTGCTTCACAACATAACTACAACATTGTTGCTTCACAACGTAACTACAACATTGTTGTTTCACAACGTAACTGCAACATTGTTGCTTCACAACGTAACTGCAACATTGTTGCTTCACAACGTAACTACAACATTGTTGCTTCACAACGTAACTACAACATTTTGCTTCACAACGTAACTACAACATTGTGGCTTCACAACGTAACTCTAACATTGTTGCTTCACAACTTAACTACAACATTGTTGCTTCACATTGTAGCTACAACATTGTTCCTTCACAACGTAACTACAACATTGTTACTTTACAACGTAACTACAACATTGTTACTTCACAACGTAACTACAATATTGTTACTTCACAATGTAACTACAACATTGTTTTAAGTTGCTTCACAATGTAACTACAACATTGTTTTAAGTTGCTTCACAATGTAACTACAACATTGTTTTAAGTTGCTTCACAACGTAACTACAACATTGTTTTAAGTTGCTTCACAACGTAACTACAACATTGTTTTAAGTTGCTTCACAACGTAACTACAACATTGTTTTAAGTTGCTTCACAACGTAACTACAACATTGTTTTCAGTTGCTTCACAACGTAACTACAACATTGTTTTAGGTTGCTACACAACGTAACTACAACATTGTTTTAAGCTGCTTCACAACGTAACTGCAACATTGTTTTAGGTTGCTTCACAACGTAACTACAACATTGTTGCTTCACAACGTAACTATAACATTGTTGCTTCATACCATAACTACAACATTGTTGCTTTACAACGTAATTACAACATTGTTGCTTCACAACGTAACTACAACATTGTTGCTTCACAACGTAACTACAACATTGTTGCTTCACAACGTAACTACAATATTGTTGCTTCACTACGTAACTACAACATTGTTGCATCACAACGTAACTACAACATAATTGCTTCACAACGTAACTACAACATAATTGCTTCACAACGTAACTACAACATAATTGCTTCACAACGTAACTACAACATTGTTGCTTCACAACGTAACTACAACATTGTTGCTTCACAACGTAACTACAACATTGTTGCTTCACAACGTAACTACAACATTGGTGCTTCACAACGTAACTACAACATTGTTGCTTCACAACGTAACTACAACATTGTTCCTTCACATTGTAACTACAACATTGTTCCTTCACAACGTAACTACAGCATTGTTTAAAGTTGCTTCACAACGTAACTACAACACTGTTTCTTCACAACGTAACTACAACATTGTTTTAAGTTGCTTCACAACGTAACTACAACATTGTTGCTTCACAACGTAATTAAAATATTGTTACTTCACAACGTTACTAAAACATTGTTACTTCACAACGTCACTACAATGTTACTTCACAACGTAACTACAACATTGTTACTTCACAACGTAACTATAACATTGTTCCTTTACAACGTAACTACATCATTGTTCCTTCACAACGTAACTACAACATTGTTACTTCACAACGTAACTACAATATTGTTACTTCACAATGTATCTACAACATTGTTTTAAGTTGCTACACAACGTAACTACAACATTGTTTTAAGATGCTACACAACGTAACTACAGCATTGTTTTAAGATGCTACACAACGTAACTACAGCATTGTTTTAAGTTGCTACACAACGTAACGACAACATTGTTACTTCACAACGTAACTACAACATTGTTAATTCACAACGTAATTACAACATTGTTACTTCACAACGTAACTACAACATTGTTACTTCACAACGTAACTACAACATTGTTACTTCACAACGTAACTACAACATTGTTTTAAGTTGCTTCACAACGGAACTACAACATTGTTTTAAGTTTCTTCACAACGTAACTACAATATTGTTTTAAGTTTCTTCACAACGTAACTACAACATTGTTTTAAGTTTCTTCACAACGTAACTACAACATTGTTTTAAGTTGCTTCACAACGTAACTACAACATTGTTTTAAGTTGCTTCACAATGTAACTACAACATTGTTTTAAGTTGCTTCACAATGTAACTACAACATTCTTTTACGTTGCTTCACAACGTAACTACAACATTCTTTTAAGTTGCTTCACAACGTAACTACAGCATTGCTTTAAGTTGCTACACAACGTAACTACAGCATTGTTTTAAGTTGCAACACAACGTAACTACAACATTGTTACTTCACAACCTAACTACAACATTGTTACTTCACAACCTAACTACAACATTGTTACTTCACAACCTAACTACAACATTGTTACTTCACAAGCTAACTACAACATTGTTACTTCACAACCTAACTACAACATTGTTACTTCACAACGTAACTACAACATTGTTACTTCACAACGTAACTACAACATTGTTCCTTCACAACAACAACATTGTTCCTTCACTACATAACTACAACATTGTTACTTCACAACGTAACTACAACATTGTTACTTCACAATGTAACTACAACATTGTTTTAAGTTGCTTCACAATGTAACTACAACATTGTTTCAAGTTGCTTCACAACGTAACTACAACATTGTTTTAAGTTGCTTCACAACGTAACTACAACATTGTTTTAAGTTGCTTCACAACGTAACTACAACATTGTTTTAAGTTGCTTCACAACGTAACTACAACATTGTTGCTTCACAACGTAACTACAACATTGTTGCTTCACAACGTAACTACAACATTGTTGCTTCACAACGTAACTACAACATTGTTGCTTCACAACGTAACTACAACATTGTTGCTTCACAACGTAACTACAACATTGTTGCTTCACAACGTAACTACAACATTGTTGCTTCACAACGTAACTACAACATTGTTGCTTCACAACGTAACTACAACATTGTTGCTTCACAACGTAACTACAACATTGTTGCTTCACAACTTAACTACAACATTGTTTTAAGTTGCTTCACAACGTAACTACAACATTGTTGCTTCACAACGTAACTACAACATTTTGCTTCACAACGTAACTACAACATTTTGCTTCACAACGTAACTACAACATTGTTTTAAGTTGCTTCACAATGTAACTACAACATTGTTTTAAGTTGCTTCACAACGTAACTACAACATTGTTTTAAGTTGCTTCACAACGTAACTACAACATTGTTTTAAGTTGCTTCACAACGTAACTACAACATTGTTTTAAGTTGCTTCACAACGTAACTACAACATTGTTGCTTCACAACGTAACTACAACATTGTTACTTCACAACGTAACTACAACATTGTTACTTCACAACGTAACTACAACATTCTTACTTAATGTAACTACAACATTGTTTTAAGTTGCTTCACAACATATCTACAACATTGTTACTTCACAACGTAACTACAACATTGTTTTAAATTGCTTCACAACATAACTACAACATTGTTACTTCACAACGTAACTACAACATTGTTACTTAATGTAACTACAACATTGCTTTAAGTTACTTCACAACGTAACTACATAATTGTTACTTAACATAACTACAACATTGTTTTAAGTTGCTTCACAACACAACTACAACATTGTTGCTTCACAACATAACTACAACATTGTTGTTTCGCAACGTAACTACAACATTGTTGCTTCACAACGTAACTACAACATAATTGCTTCACAACGTAACTGCAACATTGTTGCTTCACAACGTAACTACAACATTGTTGCTTCACAACGTAACTACAACATTTTTGCTTCACAACGTAACTACAATATTTGGCTTCACAACGTAACTACAACATTGTTGCTTCACATTGTAACTACAACATTGTTCCTTCACAACGTAACTACAACATTGTTACTTTACAACGTAACTACAATATTGTTACTTCACAATGTAACTACAACATTGTTTTAAGTTGCTTCACAATGTAACTACAACATTGTTTTAAGTTGCTTCACAACGTAACTACACCATTGTTTTAAGTTGCTTCACAACGTAACTACAACATTGTTTTAAGTTGCTTCACAACGTAACTGCAACATTGTTTTAAGTTGCTTCACAACGTAACTACAACATTGTTTTAAGTTGATTCACAACGTAACTACAACATTGTTGCTTCACAACGTAACTACAACATTGTTACTTCACAACGTAACTACAACATTGTTACTTCACAACGTAACTACAACATTGTTACTTCACAACGTAACTACAACATTGTTACTTAATGTAACTACAACATTGTTTTAAGTTGCTTCACAACATAACTACAACATTGTTGCTTCACAACGTAACTACAACATTGTTGTTTCACAACGTAACTACAACATTGTTGCTTCACAACGTAACTACAACATTGTTACTTCACAACGTAACTACAACATTGTTACTTCACAACGTAACTACAACATTGTTACTTCACAACGTAACTACAACATTGTTACTTAATGTAACTACAACATTGTTTTAAGTTGCTTCACAACATAACTACAACATTGTTGCTTCACAACGTAACTACAACATTGTTGTTTCACAACGTAACTGCAACATTGTTGCTTCACAACGTAACTGCAACATTGTTGCTTCACAACGTAACTACAACATTGTTGCTTCACAACGTAACTACAACATTTTGCTTCACAACGTAACTACAACATTGTGGCTTCACAACGTAACTCTAACATTGTTGCTTCACAACTTAACTACAACATTGTTGCTTCACATTGTAGCTACAACATTGTTCCTTCACAACGTAACTACAACATTGTTACTTTACAACGTAACTACAACATTGTTACTTCACAACGTAACTACAATATTGTTACTTCACAATGTAACTACAACATTGTTTTAAGTTGCTTCACAATGTAACTACAACATTGTTTTAAGTTGCTTCACAATGTAACTACAACATTGTTTTAAGTTGCTTCACAACGTAACTACAACATTGTTTTAAGTTGCTTCACAACGTAACTACAACATTGTTTTAAGTTGCTTCACAACGTAACTACAACATTGTTTTAAGTTGCTTCACAACGTAACTACAACATTGTTTTCAGTTGCTTCACAACGTAACTACAACATTGTTTTAGGTTGCTACACAACGTAACTACAACATTGTTTTAAGCTGCTTCACAACGTAACTGCAACATTGTTTTAGGTTGCTTCACAACGTAACTACAACATTGTTGCTTCACAACGTAACTATAACATTGTTGCTTCATACCATAACTACAACATTGTTGCTTTACAACGTAATTACAACATTGTTGCTTCACAACGTAACTACAACATTGTTGCTTCACAACGTAACTACAACATTGTTGCTTCACAACGTAACTACAATATTGTTGCTTCACTACGTAACTACAACATTGTTGCATCACAACGTAACTACAACATAATTGCTTCACAACGTAACTACAACATAATTGCTTCACAACGTAACTACAACATAATTGCTTCACAACGTAACTACAACATTGTTGCTTCACAACGTAACTACAACATTGTTGCTTCACAACGTAACTACAACATTGTTGCGTCACAACGTAACTACAACATTGGTGCTTCACAACGTAACTACAACATTGTTGCTTCACAACGTAACTACAACATTGTTCCTTCACATTGTAACTTCAACATTGTTCCTTCACAACGTAACTACAGCATTGTTTAAAGTTGCTTCACAACGTAACTACAACACTGTTTCTTCACAACGTAACTACAACATTGTTTTAAGTTGCTTCACAACGTAACTACAACATTGTTGCTTCACAACGTAATTAAAATATTGTTACTTCACAACGTTACTAAAACATTGTTACTTCACAACGTCACTACAATGTTACTTCACAACGTAACTACAACATTGTTACTTCACAACGTAACTATAACATTGTTCCTTCACAACGTAACTACATCATTGTTCCTTCACAACGTAACTACAACATTGTTACTTCACAACGTAACTACAATATTGTTACTTCACAATGTATCTACAACATTGTTTTAAGTTGCTACACAACGTAACTACAACATTGTTTTAAGATGCTACACAACGTAACTACAGCATTGTTTTAAGATGCTACACAATGTAACTACAGCATTGTTTTAAGTTGCTACACAACGTAACGACAACATTGTTACTTCACAACGTAACTACAACATTGTTAATTCACAACGTAATTACAACATTGTTACTTCACAACGTAACTACAACATTGTTACTTCACAACGTAACTACAACATTGTTACTTCACAACGTAACTACAACATTGTTTTAAGTTGCTTCACAACGGAACTACAACATTGTTTTAAGTTTCTTCACAACGTAACTACAATATTGTTTTAAGTTTCTTCACAACGTAACTACAACATTGTTTTAAGTTTCTTCACAACGTAACTACAACATTGTTTTAAGTTGCTTCACAACGTAACTACAACATTGTTTTAAGTTGCTTCACAATGTAACTACAACATTGTTTTAAGTTGCTTCACAATGTAACTACAACATTCTTTTACGTTGCTTCACAACGTAACTACAACATTCTTTTAAGTTGCTTCACAACGTAACTACAGCATTGCTTTAAGTTGCTACACAACGTAACTACAGCATTGTTTTAAGTTGCAACACAACGTAACTACAACATTGTTACTTCACAACCTAACTACAACATTGTTACTTCACAACCTAACTACAACATTGTTACTTCACAACCTAACTACAACATTGTTACTTCACAAGCTAACTACAACATTGTTACTTCACAACCTAACTACAACATTGTTACTTCACAACGTAACTACAACATTGTTACTTCACAACGTAACTACAACATTGTTCCTTCACAACAACAACATTGTTCCTTCACTACATAACTACAACATTGTTACTTCACAACGTAACTACAACATTGTTACTTCACAATGTAACTACAACATTGTTTTAAGTTGCTTCACAATGTAACTACAACATTGTTTCAAGTTGCTTCACAACGTAACTACAACATTGTTTTAAGTTGCTTCACAACGTAACTACAACATTGTTTTAAGTTGCTTCACAACGTAACTACAACATTGTTTTAAGTTGCTTCACAACGTAACTACAACATTGTTGCTTCACAACGTAACTACAACATTGTTGCTTCACAACGTAACTACAACATTGTTGCTTCACAACGTAACTACAACATTGTTGCTTCACAACGTAACTACAACATTGTTGCTTCACAACGTAACTACAACATTGTTGCTTCACAACGTAACTACAACATTGTTGCTTCACAACGTAACTACAACATTGTTGCTTCACAACGTAACTACAACATTGTTGCTTCACAACGTAACTACAACATTGTTGCTTCACAACTTAACTACAACATTGTTTTAAGTTGCTTCACAACGTAACTACAACATTGTTGCTTCACAACGTAACTACAACATTTTGCTTCACAACGTAACTACAACATTTTGCTTCACAACGTAACTACAACATTGTGGCTTCACACCGTAACTCCAACATTGTTGCTTCACAACTTAACTACAACATTGTTACTTAATGTAACTACAACATTGTTTTAAGTTGCTTCACAACATAACTACAACATTGTTGCTTCACAACGTAACTACAACATTGTTGTTTCACAACGTAACTACAACATTGTTGCTTCACAACGTAACTACAACATAATTGCTTCACAACGTAACTGCAACATTGTTGCTTCACAACGTAACTGCAACATTTTTGCTTCACAACGTAACTACAACATTGTTGCTTCACAACGTAACTACAACATTTTGCTTCACAACGTAACTACAACATTGTGGCTTCACAACGTAACTCCAACATTGTTGCTTCACAACTTAACTACAACATTGTTGCTTCACATTGTAACTACAACATTGTTCCTTCACAACGTAACTACAACATTGTTACTTTACAACGTAACTACAACATTGTTACTTCACAACGTAACTACAATATTGTTACTTCACAATGTAACTACAACATTGTTTTAAGTTGCTTCACAATGTAACTACAACATTGTTTTAAGTTGCTTCACAATGTAACTACAACATTGTTTTAAGTTGCTTCACAACGTAACTACAACATTGTTTTAAGTTTCTTCACAACGTAACTACAACATTGTTTTAAGTTGCTTCACAACGTAACTACAACATTGTTTTAAGTTGCTAAACAACGTAACGACAACATTGTTGCTTTACAACGTAACTACAACATTGTTGCTACGCAACGTAACTACAACATTGTTACTTCACAACGTAACTACAACATTGTTAATATACAACGTAACTACAACATTGTTGCTTCACAACGTAACTACAAAATTGTTGCTTCACAACGTAACTACAATATTGTTGCTTCACAACGTAACTACAACATTGTTACTTCACAACGTAACTACAGCATTGTTTTAAGTTGCTACACAACGTAACTACAGCATTGTTTTAAGTTGCAACACAACGTAACTACAACATTGTTACTTCACAACCTAACTACAACATTGTTACTTCACAATCTAACTACAACATTGTTACTTCACAACCTAACTACAACATTGTTACTTCACAAGCTAACTACAACATTGTTACTTCACAACCTAACTACAACATTGTTACTTCACAACGTAACTATAACATTGTTCCTTCACAACAACAACATTGTTCCTTCACTACATAACTACAACATTGTTACTTCACAACGTAACTACAACATTGTTACCTCACAATGTAACTACAACATTGTTTTAAGTTGCTTCACAATGTAACTACAACATTGTTTCAAGTTGCTTCACAACGTAACTACAACATTGTTGCTTCACAACGTAACTACAACATTGTTGCTTCACAACGTAACTACAACATTGTTGTTTCACAACGTAACTACAACATTGTTGCTTCACAACGTAACTACAACATTGTTACTTCACAACGTAACTACAACATTGTTACTTCACAACGTAACTACAACATTGTTACTTCACAACGTAACTACAACATTGTTACTTAATGTAACTACAACATTGTTTTAAGTTGCTTCACAACATAACTACAACATTGTTGCTTCACAACGTAACTACAACATTGTTGTTTCACAACGTAACTGCAACATTGTTGCTTCACAACGTAACTGCAACATTGTTGCTTCACAACGTAACTACAACATTGTTGCTTCACAACGTAACTACAACATTTTGCTTCACAACGTAACTACAACATTGTGGCTTCACAACGTAACTCTAACATTGTTGCTTCACAACTTAACTACAACATTGTTGCTTCACATTGTAGCTACAACATTGTTCCTTCACAACGTAACTACAACATTGTTACTTTACAACGTAACTACAACATTGTTACTTCACAACGTAACTACAATATTGTTACTTCACAATGTAACTACAACATTGTTTTAAGTTGCTTCACAATGTAACTACAACATTGTTTTAAGTTGCTTCACAATGTAACTACAACATTGTTTTAAGTTGCTTCACAACGTAACTACAACATTGTTTTAAGTTGCTTCACAACGTAACTACAACATTGTTTTAAGTTGCTTCACAACGTAACTACAACATTGTTTTAAGTTGCTTCACAACGTAACTACAACATTGTTTTCAGTTGCTTCACAACGTAACTACAACATTGTTTTAGGTTGCTACACAACGTAACTACAACATTGTTTTAAGCTGCTTCACAACGTAACTGCAACATTGTTTTAGGTTGCTTCACAACGTAACTACAACATTGTTGCTTCACAACGTAACTATAACATTGTTGCTTCATACCATAACTACAACATTGTTGCTTTACAACGTAATTACAACATTGTTGCTTCACAACGTAACTACAACATTGTTGCTTCACAACGTAACTACAACATTGTTGCTTCACAACGTAACTACAATATTGTTGCTTCACTACGTAACTACAACATTGTTGCATCACAACGTAACTACAACATAATTGCTTCACAACGTAACTACAACATAATTGCTTCACAACGTAACTACAACATAATTGCTTCACAACGTAACTACAACATTGTTGCTTCACAACGTAACTACAACATTGTTGCTTCACAACGTAACTACAACATTGTTGCGTCACAACGTAACTACAACATTGGTGCTTCACAACGTAACTACAACATTGTTGCTTCACAACGTAACTACAACATTGTTCCTTCACATTGTAACTTCAACATTGTTCCTTCACAACGTAACTACAGCATTGTTTAAAGTTGCTTCACAACGTAACTACAACACTGTTTCTTCACAACGTAACTACAACATTGTTTTAAGTTGCTTCACAACGTAACTACAACATTGTTGCTTCACAACGTAATTAAAATATTGTTACTTCACAACGTTACTAAAACATTGTTACTTCACAACGTCACTACAATGTTACTTCACAACGTAACTACAACATTGTTACTTCACAACGTAACTATAACATTGTTCCTTCACAACGTAACTACATCATTGTTCCTTCACAACGTAACTACAACATTGTTACTTCACAACGTAACTACAATATTGTTACTTCACAATGTATCTACAACATTGTTTTAAGTTGCTACACAACGTAACTACAACATTGTTTTAAGATGCTACACAACGTAACTACAGCATTGTTTTAAGATGCTACACAATGTAACTACAGCATTGTTTTAAGTTGCTACACAACGTAACGACAACATTGTTACTTCACAACGTAACTACAACATTGTTAATTCACAACGTAATTACAACATTGTTACTTCACAACGTAACTACAACATTGTTACTTCACAACGTAACTACAACATTGTTACTTCACAACGTAACTACAACATTGTTTTAAGTTGCTTCACAACGGAACTACAACATTGTTTTAAGTTTCTTCACAACGTAACTACAATATTGTTTTAAGTTTCTTCACAACGTAACTACAACATTGTTTTAAGTTTCTTCACAACGTAACTACAACATTGTTTTAAGTTGCTTCACAACGTAACTACAACATTGTTTTAAGTTGCTTCACAATGTAACTACAACATTGTTTTAAGTTGCTTCACAATGTAACTACAACATTCTTTTACGTTGCTTCACAACGTAACTACAACATTCTTTTAAGTTGCTTCACAACGTAACTACAGCATTGCTTTAAGTTGCTACACAACGTAACTACAGCATTGTTTTAAGTTGCAACACAACGTAACTACAACATTGTTACTTCACAACCTAACTACAACATTGTTACTTCACAACCTAACTACAACATTGTTACTTCACAACCTAACTACAACATTGTTACTTCACAAGCTAACTACAACATTGTTACTTCACAACCTAACTACAACATTGTTACTTCACAACGTAACTACAACATTGTTACTTCACAACGTAACTACAACATTGTTCCTTCACAACAACAACATTGTTCCTTCACTACATAACTACAACATTGTTACTTCACAACGTAACTACAACATTGTTACTTCACAATGTAACTACAACATTGTTTTAAGTTGCTTCACAATGTAACTACAACATTGTTTCAAGTTGCTTCACAACGTAACTACAACATTGTTTTAAGTTGCTTCACAACGTAACTACAACATTGTTTTAAGTTGCTTCACAACGTAACTACAACATTGTTTTAAGTTGCTTCACAACGTAACTACAACATTGTTGCTTCACAACGTAACTACAACATTGTTGCTTCACAACGTAACTACAACATTGTTGCTTCACAACGTAACTACAACATTGTTGCTTCACAACGTAACTACAACATTGTTGCTTCACAACGTAACTACAACATTGTTGCTTCACAACGTAACTACAACATTGTTGCTTCACAACGTAACTACAACATTGTTGCTTCACAACGTAACTACAACATTGTTGCTTCACAACGTAACTACAACATTGTTGCTTCACAACTTAACTACAACATTGTTTTAAGTTGCTTCACAACGTAACTACAACATTGTTGCTTCACAACGTAACTACAACATTTTGCTTCACAACGTAACTACAACATTTTGCTTCACAACGTAACTACAACATTGTGGCTTCACACCGTAACTCCAACATTGTTGCTTCACAACTTAACTACAACATTGTTACTTAATGTAACTACAACATTGTTTTAAGTTGCTTCACAACATAACTACAACATTGTTGCTTCACAACGTAACTACAACATTGTTGTTTCACAACGTAACTACAACATTGTTGCTTCACAACGTAACTACAACATAATTGCTTCACAACGTAACTGCAACATTGTTGCTTCACAACGTAACTGCAACATTTTTGCTTCACAACGTAACTACAACATTGTTGCTTCACAACGTAACTACAACATTTTGCTTCACAACGTAACTACAACATTGTGGCTTCACAACGTAACTCCAACATTGTTGCTTCACAACTTAACTACAACATTGTTGCTTCACATTGTAACTACAACATTGTTCCTTCACAACGTAACTACAACATTGTTACTTTACAACGTAACTACAACATTGTTACTTCACAACGTAACTACAATATTGTTACTTCACAATGTAACTACAACATTGTTTTAAGTTGCTTCACAATGTAACTACAACATTGTTTTAAGTTGCTTCACAATGTAACTACAACATTGTTTTAAGTTGCTTCACAACGTAACTACAACATTGTTTTAAGTTTCTTCACAACGTAACTACAACATTGTTTTAAGTTGCTTCACAACGTAACTACAACATTGTTTTAAGTTGCTAAACAACGTAACGACAACATTGTTGCTTTACAACGTAACTACAACATTGTTGCTACGCAACGTAACTACAACATTGTTACTTCACAACGTAACTACAACATTGTTAATATACAACGTAACTACAACATTGTTGCTTCACAACGTAACTACAAAATTGTTGCTTCACAACGTAACTACAATATTGTTGCTTCACAACGTAACTACAACATTGTTACTTCACAACGTAACTACAGCATTGTTTTAAGTTGCTACACAACGTAACTACAGCATTGTTTTAAGTTGCAACACAACGTAACTACAACATTGTTACTTCACAACCTAACTACAACATTGTTACTTCACAACCTAACTACAACATTGTTACTTCACAACCTAACTACAACATTGTTACTTCACAAGCTAACTACAACATTGTTACTTCACAACCTAACTACAACATTGTTACTTCACAACGTAACTATAACATTGTTCCTTCACAACAACAACATTGTTCCTTCACTACATAACTACAACATTGTTACTTCACAACGTAACTACAACATTGTTACCTCACAATGTAACTACAACATTGTTTTAAGTTGCTTCACAATGTAACTACAACATTGTTTCAAGTTGCTTCACAACGTAACTACAACATTGTTGCTTCACAACGTAACTACAACATTTTGCTTCACAACGTAACTACAACATTGTGGCTTCACAACGTAACTCCAACATTGTTGCTTCACAACTTAACTACAACATTGTTGCTTCACATTGTAACTACAACATTGTTCCTTCACAACGTAACTACAACATTGTTACTTTACAACGTAACTACAACATTGTTACTTCACAACGTAACTACAATATTGTTACTTCACAATGTAACTACAACATTGTTTTAAGTTGCTTCACAATGTAACTACAACATTGTTTTAAGTTGCTTCACAATGTAACTACAACATTGTTTTAAGTTGCTTCACAACGTAACTACAACATTGTTTTAAGTTGCTTCACAACGTAACTACAACATTGTTTTAAGTTGCTTCACAACGTAACTACAACATTGTTTTAAGTTGCTTCACAACGTAACTACAACATTGTTGCTTCACAACGTAACTACAACATTGTTGCTTCACAACGTAACTACAACATTGTTACTTCACAATGTAACCACAACATTGTTACTTCACAACGTAACTACAACATTGTTCCTTCACAACATAACTACAACATTGTTACTTCACAACGTAACTACAACATTGTTACTTCACAATGTAACCACAACATTGTTACTTCACAACGTAACTACAACATTGTTCCTTCACAACATAACTACAACATTGTTACTTCACAATGTAACTACAACATTGTTTTAAGTTGCTTCACAATGTAACTACAACATTGTTTTAAGTTGCTTCACAATGTAACTACAACATTGTTTTAAGTTGCTTCACAACGTAACTACAACATTGTTTTAAGTTGCTTCACAACGTAACTACAACATTGTTTTAAGTTGCTTCACAACGTAACTACAACATTGTTTTAAGTTGCTTCACAACGTAACTACAACATTGTTGCTTCACAACGTAACTACAACATTGTTACTTCACAACGTAACTACAACATTGTTACTTCACAACGTAACTACAACATTCTTACTTAATGTAACTACAACATTGTTTTAAGTTGCTTCACAACATATCTACAACATTGTTACTTCACAACGTAACTACAACATTGTTTTAAATTGCTTCACAACATAACTACAACATTGTTACTTCACAACGTAACTACAACATTGTTACTTAATGTAACTACAACATTGCTTTAAGTTACTTCACAACGTAACTACATAATTGTTACTTAACATAACTACAACATTGTTTTAAGTTGCTTCACAACACAACTACAACATTGTTGCTTCACAACGTAACTACAACATTGTTGTTTCGCAACGTAACTACAACATTGTTGCTTCACAACGTAACTACAACATAATTGCTTCACAACGTAACTGCAACATTGTTGCTTCACAACGTAACTACAACATTGTTGCTTCACAACGTAACTACAACATTTTTGCTTCACAACGTAACTACAATATTGTGGCTTCACAACGTAACTACAACATTGTTGCTTCACATTGTAACTACAACATTGTTCCTTCACAACGTAACTACAACATTGTTACTTTACAACGTAACTACAATATTGTTACTTCACAATGTAACTACAACATTGTTTTAAGTTGCTTCACAATGTAACTACAACATTGTTTTAAGTTTCTTCACAACGTAACTACACCATTGTTTTAAGTTGCTTCACAACGTAACTACAACATTGTTTTAAGTTGCTTCACAACGTAACTGCAACATTGTTTTAAGTTGCTTCACAACGTAACTACAACATTGTTTTAAGTTGCTTCACAACGTAACTACAACATTGTTTTAAGTTGCTTCACAACGTAACTACAACATTGTTGCTTCACAACGTAACTACAACATTGTTGCTTCACAACGTAACTACAACATTGTTACTTCACAATGTAACCACAACATTGTTACTTCACAACGTAACTACAACATTGTTCCTTCACAACATAACTACAACATTGTTACTTCACAACGTAACTACAACATTGTTACTTCACAATGTAACCACAACATTGTTACTTCACAACGTAACTACAACATTGTTCCTTCACAACATAACTACAACATTGTTACTTCACAATGTAACTACAACATTGTTTTAAGTTGCTTCACAATGTAACTACAACATTGTTTTAAGTTGCTTCACAATGTAACTACAACATTGTTTTAAGTTGCTTCACAACGTAACTACAACATTGTTTTAAGTTGCTTCACAACGTAACTACAACATTGTTTTAAGTTGCTTCACAACGTAACTACAACATTGTTTTAAGTTGCTTCACAACGTAACTACAACATTGTTTTAAGTTGCTTCACAACGTAACTACAACATTGTTGCTTCACAACGTAACTACAACATTGTTACTTCACAACGTAACTACAACATTGTTACTTCACAACGTAACTACAACATTCTTACTTAATGTAACTACAACATTGTTTTAAGTTGCTTCACAACATATCTACAACATTGTTACTTCACAACGTAACTACAACATTGTTTTAAATTGCTTCACAACATAACTACAACATTGTTACTTCACAACGTAACTACAACATTGTTACTTAATGTAACTACAACATTGCTTTAAGTTACTTCACAACGTAACTACATAATTGTTACTTAACATAACTACAACATTGTTTTAAGTTGCTTCACAACACAACTACAACATTGTTGCTTCACAACGTAACTACAACATTGTTGTTTCGCAACGTAACTACAACATTGTTGCTTCACAACGTAACTACAACATAATTGCTTCACAACGTAACTGCAACATTGTTGCTTCACAACGTAACTACAACATTGTTGCTTCACAACGTAACTACAACATTTTTGCTTCACAACGTAACTACAATATTGTGGCTTCACAACGTAACTACAACATTGTTGCTTCACATTGTAACTACAACATTGTTCCTTCACAACGTAACTACAACATTGTTACTTTACAACGTAACTACAATATTGTTACTTCACAATGTAACTACAACATTGTTTTAAGTTGCTTCACAATGTAACTACAACATTGTTTTAAGTTTCTTCACAACGTAACTACACCATTGTTTTAAGTTGCTTCACAACGTAACTACAACATTGTTTTAAGTTGCTTCACAACGTAACTGCAACATTGTTTTAAGTTGCTTCACAACGTAACTACAACATTGTTTTAAGTTGATTCACAACGTAACTACAACATTGTTGCTTCACAACGTAACTACAACATTGTTACTTCACAACGTAACTACAACATTGTTACTTCACAACGTAACTACAACATTCTTACTTAATGTAACTACAACATTGTTTTAAGTTGCTTCACAACATATCTACAACATTGTTACTTCACAACGTAACTACAACATTGTTTTAAATTGCTTCACAACATAACTACAACATTGTTACTTCACAACGTAACTACAACATTGTTACTTAATGTAACTACAACATTGCTTTAAGTTACTTCACAACGTAACTACATAATTGTTACTTAACATAACTACAACATTGTTTTAAGTTGCTTCACAACACAACTACAACATTGTTGCTTCACAACATAACTACAACATTGTTGTTTCGCAACGTAACTACAACATTGTTGCTTCACAACGTAACTACAACATAATTGCTTCACAACGTAACTGCAACATTGTTGCTTCACAACGTAACTACAACATTGTTGCTTCACAACGTAACTACAACATTTTTGCTTCACAACGTAACTACAATATTGTGGCTTCACAACGTAACTACAACATTGTTGCTTCACATTGTAACTACAACATTGTTCCTTCACAACGTAACTACAACATTGTTACTTTACAACGTAACTACAATATTGTTACTTCACAATGTAACTACAACATTGTTTTAAGTTGCTTCACAATGTAACTACAACATTGTTTTAAGTTTCTTCACAACGTAACTACACCATTGTTTTAAGTTGCTTCACAACGTAACTACAACATTGTTTTAAGTTGCTTCACAACGTAACTACAACATTGTTTTAAGTTGCTTCACAACGTAACTGCAACATTGTTTTAAGTTGCTTCACAACGTAACTACAACATTGTTTTAAGTTGCTTCACAACGTAACTGCAACATTGTTTTAAGTTGCTTCACAACGTAACTACAACATTGTTTTAAGTTGCTTCACAACGTAACTACAACATTGTTTTAAGTTGATTCACAACGTAACTACAACATTGTTGCTTCACAACGTAACTACAACATTGTTACTTCACAACGTAACTACAACATTGTTACTTCACAACGTAACTACAACATTCTTACTTAATGTAACTACAACATTGTTTTAAGTTGCTTCACAACATATCTACAACATTGTTACTTCACAACGTAACTACAACATTGTTTTAAATTGCTTCACAACATAACTACAACATTGTTACTTCACAACGTAACTACAACATTGTTACTTAATGTAACTACAACATTGCTTTAAGTTACTTCACAACGTAACTACATAATTGTTACTTAACATAACTACAACATTGTTTTAAGTTGCTTCACAACACAACTACAACATTGTTGCTTCACAACATAACTACAACATTGTTGTTTCGCAACGTAACTACAACATTGTTGCTTCACAACGTAACTACAACATAATTGCTTCACAACGTAACTGCAACATTGTTGCTTCACAACGTAACTACAACATTGTTGCTTCACAACGTAACTACAACATTTTTGCTTCACAACGTAACTACAATATTGTGGCTTCACAACGTAACTACAACATTGTTGCTTCACATTGTAACTACAACATTGTTCCTTCACAACGTAACTACAACATTGTTACTTTACAACGTAACTACAATATTGTTACTTCACAATGTAACTACAACATTGTTTTAAGTTGCTTCACAATGTAACTACAACATTGTTTTAAGTTTCTTCACAACGTAACTACACCATTGTTTTAAGTTGCTTCACAACGTAACTACAACATTGTTTTAAGTTGCTTCACAACGTAACTGCAACATTGTTTTAAGTTGCTTCACAACGTAACTACAACATTGTTTTAAGTTGCATCACAACGTAACTACAACATTGTTTTAAGTTGCTTCACAACGTAACTACAACATTGTTGCTTCACAACGTAACTACAACATTGTTGCTTCACAACGTAACTACAACATTGTTACTTCACAATGTAACCACAACATTGTTACTTCACAACGTAACTACAACATTGTTCCTTCACAACATAACTACAACATTGTTACTTCACAACGTAACTACAACATTGTTACTTCACAATGTAACCACAACATTGTTACTTCACAACGTAACTACAACATTGTTCCTTCACAACATAACTACAACATTGTTACTTCACAATGTAACTACAACATTGTTTTAAGTTGCTTCACAATGTAACTACAACATTGTTTTAAGTTGCTTCACAATGTAACTACAACATTGTTTTAAGTTGCTTCACAACGTAACTACAACATTGTTTTAAGTTGCTTCACAACGTAACTACAACATTGTTTTAAGTTGCTTCACAACGTAACTACAACATTGTTTTAAGTTGCTTCACAACGTAACTACAACATTGTTTTAAGTTGCTTCACAACGTAACTACAACATTGTTGCTTCACAACGTAACTACAACATTGTTACTTCACAACGTAACTACAACATTGTTACTTCACAACGTAACTACAACATTCTTACTTAATGTAACTACAACATTGTTTTAAGTTGCTTCACAACATATCTACAACATTGTTACTTCACAACGTAACTACAACATTGTTTTAAATTGCTTCACAACATAACTACAACATTGTTACTTCACAACGTAACTACAACATTGTTACTTAATGTAACTACAACATTGCTTTAAGTTACTTCACAACGTAACTACATAATTGTTACTTAACATAACTACAACATTGTTTTAAGTTGCTTCACAACACAACTACAACATTGTTGCTTCACAACGTAACTACAACATTGTTGTTTCGCAACGTAACTACAACATTGTTGCTTCACAACGTAACTACAACATAATTGCTTCACAACGTAACTGCAACATTGTTGCTTCACAACGTAACTACAACATTGTTGCTTCACAACGTAACTACAACATTTTTGCTTCACAACGTAACTACAATATTGTGGCTTCACAACGTAACTACAACATTGTTGCTTCACATTGTAACTACAACATTGTTCCTTCACAACGTAACTACAACATTGTTACTTTACAACGTAACTACAATATTGTTACTTCACAATGTAACTACAACATTGTTTTAAGTTGCTTCACAATGTAACTACAACATTGTTTTAAGTTTCTTCACAACGTAACTACACCATTGTTTTAAGTTGCTTCACAACGTAACTACAACATTGTTTTAAGTTGCTTCACAACGTAACTGCAACATTGTTTTAAGTTGCTTCACAACGTAACTACAACATTGTTTTAAGTTGATTCACAACGTAACTACAACATTGTTGCTTCACAACGTAACTACAACATTGTTACTTCACAACGTAACTACAACATTGTTACTTCACAACGTAACTACAACATTCTTACTTAATGTAACTACAACATTGTTTTAAGTTGCTTCACAACATATCTACAACATTGTTACTTCACAACGTAACTACAACATTGTTTTAAATTGCTTCACAACATAACTACAACATTGTTACTTCACAACGTAACTACAACATTGTTACTTAATGTAACTACAACATTGCTTTAAGTTACTTCACAACGTAACTACATAATTGTTACTTAACATAACTACAACATTGTTTTAAGTTGCTTCACAACACAACTACAACATTGTTGCTTCACAACATAACTACAACATTGTTGTTTCGCAACGTAACTACAACATTGTTGCTTCACAACGTAACTACAACATAATTGCTTCACAACGTAACTGCAACATTGTTGCTTCACAACGTAACTACAACATTGTTGCTTCACAACGTAACTACAACATTTTTGCTTCACAACGTAACTACAATATTGTGGCTTCACAACGTAACTACAACATTGTTGCTTCACATTGTAACTACAACATTGTTCCTTCACAACGTAACTACAACATTGTTACTTTACAACGTAACTACAATATTGTTACTTCACAATGTAACTACAACATTGTTTTAAGTTGCTTCACAATGTAACTACAACATTGTTTTAAGTTGCTTCACAACGTAACTACAGCATTGTTTTAAGTTGCTTCACAACGTAACTACAACATTGTTTTAAGTTGCTTCACAACGTAACTGCAACATTGTTTTAAGTTGCTTCACAACGTAACTACAACATTGTTTTAAGTTGATTCACAACGTAACTACAACATTGTTGCTTCACAACGTAACTACAACATTGTTACTTCACAACGTAACTACAACATTGTTACTTCACAACGTAACTACAACATTGTTACTTCACAACGTAACTACAACATTGTTACTTAATGTAACTACAACATTGTTTTAAGTTGCTTCACAACATAACTACAACATTGTTGCTTCACAACGTAACTACAACATTGTTGTTTCACAACGTAACTACAACATTGTTGCTTCACAACGTAACTACAACATTGTTACTTCACAACGTAACTACAACATTGTTACTTCACAACGTAACTACAACATTGTTACTTCACAACGTAACTACAACATTGTTACTTAATGTAACTACAACATTGTTTTAAGTGTCTTCACAACATAACTACAACATTGTTGCTTCACAACGTAACTACAACATTGTTGTTTCACAACGTAACTGCAACATTGTTGCTTCACAACGTAACTGCAACATTGTTGCTTCACAACGTAACTACAACATTGTTGCTTCACAACGTAACTACAACATTTTGCTTCACAACGTAACTACAACATTGTGGCTTCACAACGTAACTCCAACATTGTTGCTTCACAACTTAACTACAACATTGTTGCTTCACATTGTAGCTACAACATTGTTCCTTCACAACGTAACTACAACATTGTTACTTTACAACGTAACTACAACATTGTTACTTAATGTAACTACAACATTGTTTTAAGTTGCTTCACAACATAACTACAACATTGTTGCTTCACAACGTAACTACAACATTGTTGTTTCACAACGTAACTGCAACATTGTTGCTTCACAACGTAACTGCAACATTGTTGCTTCACAACGTAACTACAACATTGTTGCTTCACAACGTAACTACAACATTTTGCTTCACAACGTAACTACAACATTGTGGCTTCACAACGTAACTCCAACATTGCTGCTTCACAACTTAACTACAACATTGTTGCTTCACATTGTAGCTACAACATTGTTCCTTCACAACGTAACTACAACATTGTTACTTTACAACGTAACTACAACATTGTTACTTCACAACGTAACTACAATATTGTTACTTCACAATGTAACTACAACATTGTTTTAAGTTGCTTCACAATGTAACTACAACATTGTTTTAAGTTGCTTCACAATGTAACTACAACATTGTTTTAAGTTGCTTCACAACGTAACTACAACATTGTTTTAAGTTGCTTCACAACGTAACTACAACATTGTTTTAAGTTGCTTCACAACGTAACTACAACATTGTTTTAAGTTGCTTCACAACGTAACTACAACATTGTTTTCAGTTGCTTCACAACGTAACTACAACATTGTTTTAGGTTGCTACACAACGTAACTACAACATTGTTTTAAGCTGCTTCACAACGTAACTACAACATTGTTTTAGGTTGCTTCACAACGTAACTACAACATTGTTGCTTCACAACGTAACTATAACATTGTTGCTTCATACCATAACTACAACATTGTTGCTTCACAACGTAACTATAACATTGTTGCTTCATACCATAACTACAACATTGTTGCTTTACAACGTAATTACAACATTGTTGCTTCACAACGTAACTACAACATTGTTGCTTCACAACGTAACTACAACATTGTTGCTTCACAACGTAACTACAATATTGTTGCTTCACTACGTAACTACAACATTGTTGCATCACAACGTAACTACAACATAATTGCTTCACAACGTAACTACAACATAATTGCTTCACAACGTAACTACAACATAATTGCTTCACAACGTAACTACAACATTGTTGCTTCACAACGTAACTACAACATTGTTGCTTCACAACGTAACTACAACATTGTTGCTTCACAACGTAACTACAACATTGGTGCTTCACAACGTAACTACAACATTGTTGCTTCACAACGTAACTACAACATTGTTCCTTCACATTGTAACTACAACATTGTTCCTTCACAACGTAACTACAGCATTGTTTAAAGTTGCTTCACAACGTAACTACAACACTGTTTCTTCACAACATAACTACAACATTGTTTTAAGTTGCTTCACAACGTAACTACAACATTGTTGCTTCACAACGTAATTAAAATATTGTTACTTCACAACGTTACTAAAACATTGTTACTTCACAACGTCACTACAATGTTACTTCACAACGTAACTACAACATTGTTACTTCACAACGTAACTATAACATTGTTCCTTCACAACGTAACTACATCATTGTTCCTTCACAACGTAACTACAACATTGTTACTTCACAACGTAACTACAATATTGTTACTTCACAATGTATCTACAACATTGTTTTAAGTTGCTACACAACGTAACTACAACATTGTTTTAAGATGCTACACAACGTAACTACAGCATTGTTTTAAGATGCTACACAACGTAACTACAGCATTGTTTTAAGTTGCTACACAACGTAACGACAACATTGTTACTTCACAACGTAACTACAACATTGTTAATTCACAACGTAATTACAACATTGTTACTTCACAACGTAACTACAACATTGTTACTTCACAACGTAACTACAACATTGTTACTTCACAACGTAACTACAACATTGTTTTAAGTTGCTTCACAACGGAACTACAACATTGTTTTAAGTTTCTTCACAACGTAACTACAATATTGTTTTAAGTTTCTTCACAACGTAACTACAACATTGTTTTAAGTTTCTTCACAACGTAACTACAACATTGTTTTAAGTTGCTTCACAACGTAACTACAACATTGTTTTAAGTTGCTTCACAATGTAACTACAACATTGTTTTAAGTTGCTTCACAATGTAACTACAACATTCTTTTACGTTGCTTCACAACGTAACTACAACATTCTTTTAAGTTGCTTCACAACGTAACTACAACATTGTTTTAAGTTGCTTCACAACGTAACTAAAACATTGTTTTAAGCTGCTTCACAACGTAACTAGAACATTGTTACTTCACAACGTAACTACAACATTGTTACTTCACAACGTAACTACAACATTGTTGCTTCACAACATAACTACAACATTGTTGCTTCACAACGTAAATACAACATTGTTACTTCACAACGTAACTACAACATTGTTACTTCACAAAGTAACTACAATATTGTTACTTCATAATGTAACTACAGCATTGTTTTAAGTTGCTACACAACGTAACGACAACATTGTTGCTTTACAACGTAACTACAACATTGTTGCTACGCAACGTAACTACAACATTGTTTCTTCACAACGTAACTACAACATTGTTAATATACAACGTAACTACAAAATTGTTGCTTCACAACGTAACTACAATATTGTTGCTTCACAACATAACTACAACATTGTTACTTCACAACGTAACTACAGCATTGCTTTAAGTTGCTACACAACGTAACTACAGCATTGTTTTAAGTTGCAACACAACGTAACTACAACATTGTTACTTCACAACGTAACTACAGCATTGCTTTAAGTTGCTACACAACGTAACTACAGCATTGTTTTAAGTTGCAACACAACGTAACTACAACATTGTTACTTCACAACCTAACTACAACATTGTTACTACACAACCTAACTACAACATTGTTACTTCACAACCTAACTACAACATTGTTACTTCACAACGTAACTACAACATTGTTACTTCACAACGTAACTACAACATTGTTCCTTCACAACAACAACATTGTTCCTTCACTACATAACTACAACATTGTTACTTCACAACGTAACTACAACATTGTTACTTCACAATGTAACTACAACATTGTTTTAAGTTGCTTCACAATATAACTACAACATTGTTTCAAGTTGCTTCACAACGTAACTACAACATTGTTTTAAGTTGCTTCACAACGTAACTACAACATTGTTTTAAGTTGCTTCACAACGTAACTACAACATTGTTTTAAGTTGCTTCACAACGTAACTACAACATTGTTGCTTCACAACGTAACTACAACATTGTTGCTTCACAACGTAACTACAACATTGTTGCTTCACAACGTAACTACAACATTGTTGCTTCACAACGTAACTACAACATTGTTGCTTCACAACGTAACTACAACATTGTTGCTTCACAACGTAACTACAACATTGTTGCTTCACAACGTAACTACAACATTGTTGCTTCACAACGTAACTACAACATTGTTGCTTCACAACGTAACTACAACATTGTTGCTTCACAACTTAACTACAACATTGTTTTAAGTTGCTTCACAACGTAACTACAACATTGTTGCTTCACAACGTAACTACAACATTTTGCTTCACAACGTAACTACAACATTTTGCTTCACAACGTAACTACAACATTGTGGCTTCACAACGTAACTCCAACATTGTTGCTTCACAACTTAACTACAACATTGTTACTTAATGTAACTACAACATTGTTTTAAGTTGCTTCACAACATAACTACAACATTGTTGCTTCACAACGTAACTACAACATTGTTGTTTCACAACGTAACTACAACATTGTTGCTTCACAACGTAACTACAACATAATTGCTTCACAACGTAACTGCAACATTGTTGCTTCACAACGTAACTGCAACATTTTTGCTTCACAACGTAACTACAACATTGTTGCTTCACAACGTAACTACAACATTTTGCTTCACAACGTAACTACAACATTGTGGCTTCACAACGTAACTCCAACATTGTTGCTTCACAACTTAACTACAACATTGTTGCTTCACATTGTAACTACAACATTGTTCCTTCACAACGTAACTACAACATTGTTACTTTACAACGTAACTACAACATTGTTACTTCACAACGTAACTACAATATTGTTACTTCACAATGTAACTACAACATTGTTTTAAGTTGCTTCACAATGTAACTACAACATTGTTTTAAGTTGCTTCACAATGTAACTACAACATTGTTTTAAGTTGCTTCACAACGTAACTACAACATTGTTTTAAGTTGCTTCACAACGTAACTACAACATTGTTTTAAGTTGCTTCACAACGTAACTACAACATTGTTTTAAGTTGCTACACAACGTAACGACAACATTGTTGCTTTACAACGTAACTACAATATTGTTGCTTCACAACGTAACTACAACATTGTTACTTCACAACGTAACTACAGCATTGTTTTAAGTTGCTACACAACGTAACTACAGCATTGTTTTAAGTTGCAACACAACGTAACTACAACATTGTTACTTCACAACCTAACTACAACATTGTTACTTCACAACCTAACTACAACATTGTTACTTCACAACCTAACTACAACATTGTTACTTCACAAGCTAACTACAACATTGTTACTTCACAACCTAACTACAACATTGTTACTTCACAACGTAACTATAACATTGTTCCTTCACAACAACAACATTGTTCCTTCACTACATAACTACAACATTGTTACTTCACAACGTAACTACAACATTGTTACCTCACAATGTAACTACAACATTGTTTTAAGTTGCTTCACAATGTAACTACAACATTGTTTCAAGTTGCTTCACAACGTAACTACAACATTGTTGCTTCACAACGTAACTACAACATTTTGCTTCACAAGGTAACTACAACATTGTGGCTTCACAACGTAACTCCAACATTGTTGCTTCACAACTTAACTACAACATTGTTGCTTCACATTGTAACTACAACATTGTTCCTTCACAACGTAACTACAACATTGTTACTTTACAACGTAACTACAACATTGTTACTTCACAACGTAACTACAATATTGTTACTTCACAATGTAACTACAACATTGTTTTAAGTTGCTTCACAATGTAACTACAACATTGTTTTAAGTTGCTTCACAATGTAACTACAACATTGTTTTAAGTTGCTTCACAACGTAACTACAACATTGTTTTAAGTTGCTTCACAACGTAACTACAACATTGTTTTAAGTTGCTTCACAACGTAACTACAACATTGTTTTAAGTTGCTTCACAACGTAACTACAACATTGTTGCTTCACAACGTAACTACAACATTGTTGCTTCACAACGTAACTACAACATTGTTACTTCACAATGTAACCACAACATTGTTACTTCACAACGTAACTACAACATTGTTCCTTCACAACATAACTACAACATTGTTACTTCACAACGTAACTACAACATTGTTACTTCACAACGTAACTACAACATTGTTACTTCACAATGTAACCACAACATTGTTACTTCACAACGTAACTACAACATTGTTCCTTCACAACATAACTACAACATTGTTACTTCACAATGTAACTACAACATTGTTTTAAGTTGCTTCACAATGTAACTACAACATTGTTTTAAGTTGCTTCACAACACAACTACAACATTGTTGCTTCACAACGTAACTACAACATTGTTGTTTCGCAACGTAACTACAACATTGTTGCTTCACAACGTAACTACAACATAATTGCTTCACAACGTAACTGCAACATTGTTGCTTCACAACGTAACTACAACATTGTTGCTTCACAACGTAACTACAACATTTTTGCTTCACAACGTAACTACAATATTGTGGCTTCACAACGTAACTACAACATTGTTGCTTCACATTGTAACTACAACATTGTTCCTTCACAACGTAACAACAACATTTTTACTTTACAACGTAACTACAATATTGTTACTTCACAATGTAACTACAACATTGTTTTAAGTTGCTTCACAATGTAACTACAACATTGTTTTAAGTTGCTTCACAACGTAACTACACCATTGTTTTAAGTTGCTTCACAACGTAACTACAACATTGTTTTAAGTTGCTTCACAACGTAACTGCAACATTGTTTTAAGTTGCTTCACAACGTAACTACAACATTGTTTTAAGTTGATTCACAACGTAACTACAACATTGTTGCTTCACAACGTAACTACAACATTGTTACTTCACAACGTAACTACAACATTGTTACTTCACAACGTAACTACAACATTCTTACTTAATGTAACTACAACATTGTTTTAAGTTGCTTCACAACATATCTACAACATTGTTACTTCACAACGTAACTACAACATTGTTTTAAATTGCTTCACAACATAACTACAACATTGTTACTTCACAACGTAACAACAACACTGTTACTTAATGTAACTACAACATTGCTTTAAGTTACTTCACAACGTAACTACATAATTGTTACTTAACATAACTACAACATTGTTTTAAGTTGCTTCACAACACAACTACAACATTGTTGCTTCACAACATAACTACAACATTGTTGTTTCGCAACGTAACTACAACATTGTTGCTTCACAACGTAACTACAACATAATTGCTTCACAACGTAACTGCAACATTGTTGCTTTACAACGTAACTACAACATTGTTGCTTCACAACGTAACTACAACATTTTTGCTTCACAACGTAACTACAATATTTTGGCTTCACAACGTAACTACAACATTGTTGCTTCACATTGTAACTACAACATTGTTCCTTCACAACGTAACTACAACATTGTTACTTTACAACGTAACTACAATATTGTTACTTCACAATGTAACTACAACATTGTTTTAAGTTGCTTCACAATGTAACTACAACATTGTTTTAAGTTGCTTCACAACGTAACTACAGCATTGTTTTAAGTTGCTTCACAACGTAACTACAACATTGTTTTAAGTTGCTTCACAACGTAACTGCAACATTGTTTTAAGTTGCTTCACAACGTAACTACAACATTGTTTTAAGTTGATTCACAACGTAACTACAACATTGTTGCTTCACAACGTAACTACAACATTGTTACTTCACAGCGTAACTACAACATTGTTACTTCACAACGTAACTACAACATTGTTACTTCACAACGTAACTACAACATTGTTACTTAATGTAACTACAACATTGTTTTAAGTGTCTTCACAACATAACTACAACATTGTTGCTTCACAACGTAACTACAACATTGTTGTTTCACAACGTAACTGCAACATTGTTGCTTCACAACGTAACTGCAACATTGTTGCTTCACAACGTAACTACAACATTGTTGCTTCACAACGTAACTACAACATTTTGCTTCACAACGTAACTACAACATTGTGGCTTCACAACGTAACTCCAACATTGTTGCTTCACAACTTAACTACAACATTGTTGCTTCACATTGTAGCTACAACATTGTTCCTTCACAACGTAACTACAACATTGTTACTTTACAACGTAACTACAACATTGTTACTTCACAACGTAACTACAATATTGTTACTTCACAATGTAACTACAACATTGTTTTAAGTTGCTTCACAATATAACTACAACATTGTTTTAAGTTGCTTCACAATGTAACTACAACATTGTTTTAAGTTGCTTCACAACGTAACTACAACATTGTTTTAAGTTGCTTCACAACGTAACTACAACATTGTTTTAAGTTCCTTCACAACGAAACTACAACATTGTTTTAAGTTGCTTCACAACGTAACTACAACATTGTTTTAAGTTGCTTCACAACGTAACTACAACATTGTTTTAGGTTGCTACACAACGTAACTACAACATTGTTTTAAGCTGCTTCACAACGTAACTACAACATTGTTTTAGGTTGCTTCACAACGTAACTACAACATTGTTGCTTCACAACGTAACTATAACATTGTTGCTTCATACCATAACTACAACATTGTTGCTTTACAACGTAATTACAACATTGTTGCTTCACAATGTAACTACAACATTGTTGCTTCACAACGTAACTACAACATTGTTGCTTCACAACGTAACTACAATATTGTTGCTTCACTACGTAACTACAACATTGTTGCATCACAACGTAACTACAACATAATTGCTTCACAACGTAACTACAACATAATTGCTTCACAACGTAACTACAACATAATTGCTTCACAACGTAACTACAACATTGTTGCTTCACAACGTAACTACAACATTGTTGCTTCACAACGTAACTACAACATTGTTGCTTCACAACGTAACTACAACATTGGTGCTTCACAACGTAACTACAACATTGTTGCTTCACAACGTAACTACAACATTGTTCCTTCACATTGTAACTACAACATTGTTCCTTCACAACGTAACTACAGCATTGTTTAAAGTTGCTTCACAACGTAACTACAACACTGTTTCTTCACAACGTAACTACAACATTGTTTTAAGTTGCTTCACAACGTAACTACAACATTGTTCCTTCACAACGTAACTACAGCATTGTTTAAAGTTGCTTCACAACGTAACTACAACACTGTTTCTTCACAACGTAACTACAACATTGTTTTAAGTTGCTTCACAACGTAACTACAACATTGTTGCTTCACAACGTAATTAAAATATTGTTACTTCACAACGTTACTAAAACATTGTTACTTCACAACGTCACTACAATGTTACTTCACAACGTAACTACAACATTGTTACTTCACAACGTAACTATAACATTGTTCCTTCACAACGTAACTACATCATTGTTCCTTCACAACGTAACTACAACATTGTTACTTCACAACGTAACTACAATATTGTTACTTCACAATGTATCTACAACATTGTTTTAAGTTGCTACACAACGTAACTACAACATTGTTTTAAGATGCTACACAACGTAACTACAGCATTGTTTTAAGATGCTACACAACGTAACTACAGCATTGTTTTAAGTTGCTACACAACGTAACGACAACATTGTTGCTTCACATTGTAACTACAACATTGTTCCTTCACAACGTAACTACAACATTGTTACTTTACAACGTAACTACAACATTGTTACTTCACAACGTAACTACAATATTGTTACTTCACAATGTAACTACAACATTGTTTTAAGTTGCTTCACAATGTAACTACAACATTGTTTTAAGTTGCTTCACAATGTAACTACAACATTGTTTTAAGTTGCTTCACAACGTAACTACAACATTGTTTTAAGTTGCTTCACAACGTAACTACAACATTGTTTTAAGTTGCTTCACAACGTAACTACAACATTGTTTTAAGTTGCTACACAACGTAACGACAACATTGTTGCTTTACAACGTAACTACAACATTGTTGCTACGCAACGTAACTACAACATTGTTACTTCACAACGTAACTACAACATTGTTAATATACAACGTAACTACAACATTGTTGCTTCACAACGTAACTACAAAATTGTTGCTTCACAACGTAACTACAATATTGTTGCTTCACAACGTAACTACAACATTGTTACTTCACAACGTAACTACAGCATTGTTTTAAGTTGCTACACAACGTAACTACAGCATTGTTTTAAGTTGCAACACAACGTAACTACAACATTGTTACTTCACAACCTAACTACAACATTGTTACTTCACAACCTAACTACAACATTGTTACTTCACAACCTAACTACAACATTGCTACTTCACAAGCTAACTACAACATTGTTACTTCACAACCTAACTACAACATTGTTACTTCACAACGTAACTATAACATTGTTCCTTCACAACAACAACATTGTTCCTTCACTACATAACTACAACATTGTTACTTCACAACGTAACTACCACATTGTTACCTCACAATGTAACTACAACATTGTTTTAAGTTGCTTCACAATGTAACTACAACATTGTTTCAAGTTGCTTCACAACGTAACTACAACATTGTTGCTTCACAACGTAACTACAACATTTTGCTTCACAACGTAACTACAACATTGTGGCTTCACAACGTAACTCCAACATTGTTGCTTCACAACTTAACTACAACATTGTTGCTTCACATTGTAACTACAACATTGTTCCTTCACAACGTAACTACAACATTGTTACTTTACAACGTAACTACAACATTGTTACTTCACAACGTAACTACAATATTGTTACTTCACAATGTAACTACAACATTGTTTTAAGTTGCTTCACAATGTAACTACAACATTGTTTTAAGTTGCTTCACAATGTAACTACAACATTGTTTTAAGTTGCTTCACAACGTAACTACAACATTGTTTTAAGTTGCTTCACAACGTAACTACAACATTGTTTTAAGTTGCTTCACAACGTAACTACAACATTGTTTTAAGTTGCTTCACAACGTAACTACAACATTGTTGCTTCACAACGTAACTACAACATTGTTGCTTCACAACGTAACTACAACATTGTTACTTCACAATGTAACCACAACATTGTTACTTCACAACGTAACTACAACATTGTTCCTTCACAACATAACTACAACATTGTTACTTCACAACGTAACTACAACATTGTTACTTCACAATGTAACCACAACATTGTTACTTCACAACGTAACTACAACATTGTTCCTTCACAACATAACTACAACATTGTTACTTCACAATGTATCTACAACATTGTTTTAAGTTGCTTCACAATGTAACTACAACATTGTTTTAAGTTGCTTCACAATGTAACTACAACATTGTTTTAAGTTGCTTCACAACGTAACTACAACATTGTTTTAAGTTGCTTCACAACGTAACTACAACATTGTTTTAAGTTGCTTCACAACGTAACTACAACATTGTTTTAAGTTGCTTCACAACGTAACTACAACATTGTTGCTTCACAACGTAACTACAACATTGTTACTTCACAACGTAACTACAACATTGTTACTTCACAACGTAACTACAACATTCTTACTTAATGTAACTACAACATTGTTTTAAGTTGCTTCACAACATATCTACAACATTGTTACTTCACAACGTAACTACAACATTGTTTTAAATTGCTTCACAACATAACTACAACATTGTTACTTCACAACGTAACTACAACATTGTTACTTAATGTAACTACAACATTGCTTTAAGTTACTTCACAACGTAACTACATAATTGTTACTTAACATAACTACAACATTGTTTTAAGTTGCTTCACAACACAACTACAACATTGTTGCTTCACAACGTAACTACAACATTGTTGTTTCGCAACGTAACTACAACATTGTTGCTTCACAACGTAACTACAACATAATTGCTTCACAACGTAACTGCAACATTGTTGCTTCACAACGTAACTACAACATTGTTGCTTCACAACGTAACTACAACATTTTTGCTTCACAACGTAACTACAATATTGTGGCTTCACAACGTAACTACAACATTGTTGCTTCACATTGTAACTACAACATTGTTCCTTCACAACGTAACTACAACATTGTTACTTTACAACGTAACTACAATATTGTTACTTCACAATGTAACTACAACATTGTTTTAAGTTGCTTCACAATGTAACTACAACATTGTTTTAAGTTGCTTCACAACGTAACTACACCATTGTTTTAAGTTGCTTCACAACGTAACTACAACATTGTTTTAAGTTGCTTCACAACGTAACTGCAACATTGTTTTAAGTTGCTTCACAACGTAACTACAACATTGTTTTAAGTTGATTCACAACGTAACTACAACATTGTTGCTTCACAACGTAACTACAAAATTGTTACTTCACAACGTAACTACAACATTGTTACTTCACAACGTAACTACAACATTCTTACTTAATGTAACTACAACATTGTTTTAAGTTGCTTCACAACATATCTACAACATTGTTACTTCACAACGTAACTACAACATTGTTTTAAATTGCTTCACAACATAACTACAACATTGTTACTTCACAACGTAACTACAACATTGTTACTTAATGTAACTACAACATTGCTTTAAGTTACTTCACAACGTAACTACATAATTGTTACTTAACATAACTACAACATTGTTTTAAGTTGCTTCACAACACAACTACAACATTGTTGCTTCACAACATAACAACAACATTGTTGTTTCGCAACGTAACTACAACATTGTTGCTTCACAACGTAACTACAACATAATTGCTTCACAACGTAACTGCAACATTGTTGCTTCACAACGTAACTACAACATTGTTGCTTCACAACGTAACTACAACATTTTTGCTTCACAACGTAACTACAATATTGTGGCTTCACAACGTAACTACAACATTGTTGCTTCACATTGTAACTACAACATTGTTCCTTCACAACGTAACTACAACATTGTTACTTTACAACGTAACTACAATATTGTTACTTCACAATGTAACTACAACATTGTTTTAAGTTGCTTCACAATGTAACTACAACATTGTTTTAAGTTGCTTCACAACGTAACTACACCATTGTTTTAAGTTGCTTCACAACGTAACTACAACATTGTTTTAAGTTGCTTCACAACGTAACTGCAACATTGTTTTAAGTTGCTTCACAACGTAACTACAACATTGTTTTAAGTTGATTCACAACGTAACTACAACATTGTTGCTTCACAACGTAACTACAACATTGTTACTTCACAACGTAACTACAACATTGTTACTTCACAACGTAACTACAACATTGTTACTTCACAACGTAACTACAACATTGTTACTTTATGTAACTACAACATTGTTTTAAGTTGCTTCACAACATAACTACAACATTGTTGCTTCACAACGTAACTACAACATTGTTGTTTCACAACGTAACTACAACATTGTTGCTTCACAACGTAACTACAACATTGTTACTTCACAACGTAACTACAACATTGTTACTTCACAACGTAACTACAACATTGTTACTTCACAACGTAACTACAACATTGTTACTTAATGTAACTACAACATTGTTTTAAGTTGCTTCACAACATAACTACAACATTGTTGCTTCACAACGTAACTACAACATTGTTGTTTCACAACGTAACTGCAACATTGTTGCTTCACAACGTAACTGCAACATTGTTGCTTCACAACGTAACTGCAACATTGTTGCTTCACAACGTAACTACAACATTGTTGCTTCACAACGTAACTACAACATTTTGCTTCACAACGTAACTACAACATTGTGGCTTCACAACGTAACTCCAACATTGTTGCTTCACAACTTAACTACAACATTGTTGCTTCACATTGTAGCTACAACATTGTTCCTTCACAACGTAACTACAACATTGTTACTTTACAACGTAACTACAACATTGTTACTTCACAACGTAACTACAATATTGTTACTTCACAATGTAACTACAACATTGTTTTAAGTTGCATCACAATGTAACTACAACATTGTTTTAAGTTGCTTCACAATGTAACTACAACATTGTTTTAAGTTGCTTCACAACGTAACTACAACATTGTTTTAAGTTGCTTCACAACGTAAATACAACATTGTTTTAAGTTGCTTCACAACGTAACTACAACATTGTTTTAAGTTGCTTCACAACGTAACTACAACATTGTTTTAGGTTGCTACACAACGTAACTACAACATTGTTTTAAGCTGCTTCACAACGTAACTACAACATTGTTTTAGGTTGCTTCACAACGTAACTACAACATTGTTGCCTCACAACGTAACTATAACATTGTTGCTTCATACCATAACTACAACATTGTTGCTTTACAACGTAATTACAACATTGTTGCTTCACAACGTAACTACAACATTGTTGCTTCACAACGTAACTACAACATTGTTGCTTCACAACGTAACTACAATATTGTTGCTTCACTACGTAACTACAACATTGTTGCATCACAACGTAACTACAACATAATTGCTTCACAACGTAACTACAACATAATTGCTTCACAACGTAACTACAACATAATTGCTTCACAACGTAACGACAACATTGTTGCTTCACAACGTAACTACAACATTTTTGCTTCACAACGTAACTACAACATTGTTGCTTCACAACGTAACTACAACATTGGTGCTTCACAACGTAACTACAACATTGTTGCTTCACAACGTAACTACAACATTGTTCCTTCACATTGTAACTACAACATTGTTCCTTCACAACGTAACTACAGCATTGTTTAAAGTTGCTTCACAACGTAACTACAACACTGTTTCTTCACAACGTAACTACAACATTGTTTTAAGTTGCTTCACAACGTAACTACAACATTGTTGCTTCACAACGTAATTAAAATATTGTTACTTCACAACGTTACTAAAACATTGTTACTTCACAACGTCACTACAATGTTACTTCACAACGTAACTACAACATTGTTACTTCACAACGTAACTATAACATTGTTCCTTCACAACGTAACTACATCATTGTTCCTTCACAACGTAACTACAACATTGTTACTTCACAACGTAACTACAATATTGTTACTTCACAATGTATCTACAACATTGTTTTAAGTTGCTACACAACGTAACTACAACATTGTTTTAAGATGCTACACAACGTAACTACAGCATTGTTTTAAGATGCTACACAACGTAACTACAGCATTGTTTTAAGTTGCTACACAACGTAACGACAACATTGTTACTTCACAACGTAACTACAACATTGTTAATTCACAACGTAATTACAACATTGTTACTTCACAACGTAACTACAACATTGTTACTTCACAACGTAACTACAACATTGTTACTTCACAACGTAACTACAACATTGTTTTAAGTTGCTTCACAACGGAACTACAACATTGTTTTAAGTTTCTTCACAACGTAACTACAATATTGTTTCAAGTTTCTTCACAACGTAACTACAACATTGTTTTAAGTTTCTTCACAACGTAACTACAACATTGTTTTAAGTTGCTTCACAACGTAACTACAACATTGTTTTAAGTTGCTTCACAATGTAACTACAACATTGTTTTAAGTTGCTTCACAATGTAACTACAACATTCTTTTACGTTGCTTCACAACGTAACTACAACATTCTTTTAAGTTGCTTCACAACGTAACTACAACATTGTTTTAAGTTGCTTCACAACGTAACTAAAACATTGTTTTAAGCTGCTTCACAACGTAACTACAACATTGTTACTTCACAACGTAACTACAACATTGTTACTTCACAACGTAACTACAACATTGTTGCTTCACAACATAACTACAACATTGTTGCTTCACAACGTAAATACAACATTGTTACTTCACAACGTAACTACAACATTGTTACTTCACAAAGTAACTGCAATATTGTTACTTCATAATGTAACTACAGCATTGTTTTAAGTTGCTACACAACGTAACGACAGCATTGTTGCTTTACAACGTAACTACAACATTGTTGCTACGCAACGTAACTACAACATTGTTTCTTCACAACGTAACTACAACATTGTTAATATACAACGTAACTACAAAATTGTTGCTTCACAACGTAACTACAATATTGTTGCTTCACAACATAACTACAACATTGTTACTTCACAACGTAACTACAGCATTGCTCTAAGTTGCTACACAACGTAACTACAGCATTGTTTTAAGTTGCAACACAACGTAACTACAACATTGTTACTTCACAACCTAACTACAACATTGTTACTTCACAACCTAACTACAACATTGTTACTTCACAACCTAACTACAACATTGTTACTTCACAAGCTAACTACAACATTGTTACTTCACAACCTAACTACAACATTGTTACTTCACAACGTAACTACAACATTGTTACTTCACAACGTAACTACAACATTGTTCCTTCACAACAACAACATTGTTCCTTCACTACATAACTACAACATTGTTACTTCACAACGTAACTACAACATTGTTACTTCACAATGTAACTACAACATTGTTTTAAGTTGCTTCACAATGTAACTACAACATTGTTTCAAGTTGCTTCACAACGTAACTACAACATTGTTTTAAGTTGCTTCACAACGTAACTACAACATTGTTTTAAGTTGCTTCACAACGTAACTACAACATTGTTTTAAGTTGCTTCACAACGTAACTACAACATTGTTGCTTCACAACGTAACTACAACATTGTTGCTTCACAACGTAACTACAACATTGTTGCTTCACAACGTAACTACAACATTGTTGCTTCACAACGTAACTACAACATTGTTGCTTCACAACGTAACTACAACATTGTTGCTTCACAACGTAACTACAACATTGTTGCTTCACAACGTAACTACAACATTGTTGCTTCACAACGTAACTACAACATTGTTGCTTCACAACGTAACTACAACATTGATGCTTCACAACTTAACTACAACATTGTTTTAAGTTGCTTCACAACGTAACTACAACATTGTTGCTTCACAACGTAACTACAACATTTTGCTTCACAACGTAACTACAACATTTTGCTTCACAACGTAACTACAACATTGTGGCTTCACAACGTAACTCCAACATTGTTGCTTCACAACTTAACTACAACATTGTTACTTAATGTAACTACAACATTGTTTTAAGTTGCTTCACAACATAACTACAACATTGTTGCTTCACAACGTAACTACAACATTGTTGTTTCACAACGTAACTACAACATTGTTGCTTCACAACGTAACTACAACATAATTGCTTCACAACGTAACTGCAACATTGTTGCTTCACAACGTAACTGCAACATTTTTGCTTCACAACGTAACTACAACATTGTTGCTTCACAACGTAACTACAACATTTTGCTTCACAACGTAACTACAACATTGTGGCTTCACAACGTAACTCCAACATTGTTGCTTCACAACTTAACTACAACATTGTTGCTTCACATTGTAACTACAACATTGTTCCTTCACAACGTAACTACAACATTGTTACTTTACAACGTAACTACAACATTGTTACTTCACAACGTAACTACAATATTGTTACTTCACAATGTAACTACAACATTGTTTTAAGTTGCTTCACAATGTAACTACAACATTGTTTTAAGTTGCTTCACAATGTAACTACAGCATTGTTTTAAGTTGCTTCACAACGTAACTACAACATTGTTTTAAGTTGCTTCACAACGTAACTACAACATTGTTTTAAGTTGCTTCACAACGTAACTACAACATTGTTTTAAGTTGCTACACAACGTAACGACAACATTGTTGCTTTACAACGTAACTACAACATTGTTGCTACGCAACGTAACTACAACATTGTTACTTCACAACGTAACTACAACATTGTTAATATACAACGTAACTACAACATTGTTGCTTCACAACGTAACTACAAAATTGTTGCTTCACAACGTAACTACAATATTGTTGCTTCACAACGTAACTACAACATTGTTACTTCACAACGTAACTACAGCATTGTTTTAAGTTGCTACACAACGTAACTACAGCATTGTTTTAAGTTGCAACACAACGTAACTACAACATTGTTACTTCACAACCTAACTACAACATTGTTACTTCACAACCTAACTACAACATTGTTACTTCACAAGCTAACTACAACATTGTTACTTCACAACCTAACTACAACATTGTTACTTCACAACGTAACTATAACATTGTTCCTTCACAACAACAACATTGTTCCTTCACTACATAACTACAACATTGTTACTTCACAACGTAACTACAACATTGTTACCTCACAATGTAACTACAACATTGTTTTAAGTTGCTTCACAATGTAACTACAACATTGTTTCAAGTTGCTTCACAACGTAACTACAACATTGTTGCTTCACAACGTAACTACAACATTTTGCTTCACAACGTAACTACAACATTGTGGCTTCACAACGTAACTCCAACATTGTTGCTTCACAACTTAACTACAACATTGTTGCTTCACATTGTAACTACAACATTGTTCCTTCACAACGTAACTACAACATTGTTACTTTACAACGTAACTACAACATTGTTACTTCACAACGTAACTACAATATTGTTACTTCACAATGTAACTACAACATTGTTTTAAGTTGCTTCACAATGTAACTACAACATTGTTTTAAGTTGCTTCACAATGTAACTACAACATTGTTTTAAGTTGCTTCACAACGTAACTACAACATTGTTTTAAGTTGCTTCACAACGTAACTACAACATTGTTTTAAGTTGCTTCACAACGTAACTACAACATTGTTTTAAGTTGCTTCACAACGTAACTACAACATTGTTGCTTCACAACGTAACTACAACATTGTTGCTTCACAACGTAACTACAACATTGTTACTTCACAATGTAACCACAACATTGTTACTTCACAACGTAACTACAACATTGTTCCTTCACAACATAACTACAACATTGTTACTTCACAACGTAACTACAACATTGTTACTTCACAATGTAACCACAACATTGTTACTTCACAACGTAACTACAACATTGTTCCTTCACAACATAACTACAACATTGTTACTTCACAATGTAACTACAACATTGTTTTAAGTTGCTTCACAATGTAACTACAACATTGTTTTAAGTTGCTTCACAATGTAACTACAACATTGTTTTAAGTTGCTTCACAACGTAACTACAACATTGTTTTAAGTTGCTTCACAACGTAACTACAACATTGTTTTAAGTTGCTTCACAACGTAACTACAACATTGTTTTAAGTTGCTTCACAACGTAACTACAACATTGTTGCTTCACAACGTAACTACAACATTGTTACTTCACAACGTAACTACAACATTGTTACTTCACAACGTAACTACAACATTCTTACTTAATGTAACTACAACATTGTTTTAAGTTGCTTCACAACATATCTAAAACATTGTTACTTCACAACGTAACTACAACATTGTTTTAAATTGCTTCACAACATAACTACAACATTGTTACTTCACAACGTAACTACAACATTGTTACTTAATGTAACTACAACATTGCTTTAAGTTACTTCACAACGTAACTACATAATTGTTACTTAACATAACTACAACATTGTTTTAAGTTGCTTCACAACACAACTACAACATTGTTGCTTCACAACGTAACTACAACATTGTTGTTTCGCAACGTAACTACAACATTGTTGCTTCACAACGTAACTACAACATAATTGCTTCACAACGTAACTGCAACATTGTTGCTTCACAACGTAACTACAACATTGTTGCTTCACAACGTAACTACAACATTTTTGCTTCACAACGTAACTACAATATTGTGGCTTCACAACGTAACTACAACATTGTTGCTTCACATTGTAACTACAACATTGTTCCTTCACAACGTAACTACAACATTGTTACTTTACAATGTAACTACAATATTGTTACTTCACAATGTAACTACAACATTGTTTTAAGTTGCTTCACAATGTAACTACAACATTGTTTTAAGTTGCTTCACAACGTAACTACACCATTGTTTTAAGTTGCTTCACAACGTAACTACAACATTGTTTTAAGTTGCTTCACAACGTAACTGCAACATTGTTTTAAGTTGCTTCACAACGTAACTACAACATTGTTTTAAGTTGATTCACAACGTAACTACAACATTGTTGCTTCACAACGTAACTACAACATTGTTACTTCACAACGTAACTACAACATTGTTACTTCACAACGTAACTACAACATTCTTACTTAATGTAACTACAACATTGTTTTAAGTTACTTCACAACATATCTACAACATTGTTACTTCACAACGTAACTACAACATTGTTTTAAATTGCTTCACAACATAACTACAACATTGTTACTTCACAACGTAACTACAACATTGTTACTTAATGTAACTACAACATTGCTTTAAGTTACTTCACAACGTAACTACATAATTGTTACTTAACATAACTACAACATTGTTTTAAGTTGCTTCACAACACAACTACAACATTGTTGCTTCACAACATAACTACAACATTATTGTTTCGCAACGTAACTACAACATTGTTGCTTCACAACGTAACTACACCATTGTTTTAAGTTGCTTCACAACGTAACTACAACATTGTTTTAAGTTGCTTCACAACGTAACTGCAACATTGTTTTAAGTTGCTTCACAACGTAACTACAACATTGTTTTAAGTTGATTCACAACGTAACTAAAACATTGTTGCTTCACAACGTAACTACAACATTGTTACTTCACAACGTAACTACAACATTGTTCCTTCACATTGTAACTACAACATTGTTCCTTCACAACGTAACTACAGCATTGTTTAAAGTTGCTTCACAACGTAACTACAACACTGTTTCTTCACAACGTAACTACAACATTGTTTTAAGTTGCTTCACAACGTAACTACAACATTGTTTTAAGTTGCTTCACAACGTAACTACAACATTGTTGCTTCACAACGTAATTAAAATATTGTTACTTCACAACGTTACTAAAACATTGTTACTTCACAACGTCACTACAATGTTACTTAACAACGTAACTACAACATTGTTACTTCACAACGTAACTACAACATTGTTACTTCACAACGTAACTACAACATTGTTACTTCACAAAGTAACTGCAATATTGTTACTTCATAATGTAACTACAGCATTGTTTTAAGTTGCTACACAACGTAACGACAGCATTGTTGCTTTACAACGTAACTACAACATTGTTGCTACGCAACGTAACTACAACATTGTTTCTTCACAATGTAACTACAACATTGTTAATATACAACGTAACTACAAAATTGTTGCTTCACAACGTAACTACAATATTGTTGCTTCACAACATAACTACAACATTGTTACTTCACAACGTAACTACAGCATTGCTCTAAGTTGCTACACAACGTAACTACAGCATTGTTTTAAGTTGCAACACAACGTAACTACAACATTGTTACTTCACAACCTAACTACAACATTGTTACTTCACAACCTAACTACAACATTGTTACTTCACAACCTAACTACAACATTGTTACTTCACAAGCTAACTACAACATTGTTACTTCACAACCTAACTACAACATTGTTACTTCACAACGTAACTACAACATTGTTACTTCACAACGTAACTACAACATTGTTCCTTCACAACAACAACATTGTTCCTTCACTACATAACTACAACATTGTTACTTCACAACGTAACTACAACATTGTTACTTCACAATGTAACTACAACATTGTTTTAAGTTGCTTCACAATGTAACTACAACATTGTTTCAAGTTGCTTCACAACGTAACTACAACATTGTTTTAAGTTGCTTCACAACGTAACTACAACATTGTTTTAAGTTGCTTCACAACGTAACTACAACATTGTTTTAAGTTGCTTCACAACGTAACTACAACATTGTTGCATCACAACGTAACTACAACATTGTTGCTTCACAACGTAACTACAACATTGTTGCTTCACAACGTAACTACAACATTGTTGCTTCACAACGTAACTACAACATTGTTGCTTCACAACGTAACTACAACATTGTTGCTTCACAACGTAACTACAACATTGTTGCTTCACAACGTAACTACAACATTGTTGCTTCACAACGTAACTACAACATTGTTGCTTCACAACGTAACTACAACATTGATGCTTCACAACTTAACTACAACATTGTTTTAAGTTGCTTCACAACGTAACTACAACATTGTTGCTTCACAACGTAACTACAACATTTTGCTTCACAACGTAACTACAACATTTTGCTTCACAACGTAACTACAACATTGTGGCTTCACAACGTAACTCCAACATTGTTGCTTCACAACTTAACTACAACATTGTTACTTAATGTAACTACAACATTGTTTTAAGTTGCTTCACAACATAACTACAACATTGTTGCTTCACAACGTAACTACAACATTGTTGTTTCACAACGTAACTACAACATTGTTGCTTCACAACGTAACTACAACATAATTGCTTCACAACGTAACTGCAACATTGTTGCTTCACAACGTAACTGCAACATTTTTGCTTCACAACGTAACTACAACATTGTTGCTTCACAACGTAACTACAACATTTTGCTTCACAACGTAACTACAACATTGTGGCTTCACAACGTAACTCCAACATTGTTGCTTCACAACTTAACTACAACATTGTTGCTTCACATTGTAACTACAACATTGTTCCTTCACAACGTAACTACAACTTTGTTACTTTACAACGTAACTACAACATTGTTACTTCACGACGTAACTACAATATTGTTACTTCACAATGTAACTACAACATTGTTTTAAGTTGCTTCACAATGTAACTACAACATTGTTTTAAGTTGCTTCACAATGTAACTACAACATTGTTTTAAGTTGCTTCACAACGTAACTACAACATTGTTTTAAGTTGCTTCACAACGTAACTACAACATTGTTTTAAGTTGCTTCACAACGTAACTACAACATTGTTTTAAGTTGCTACACAACGTAACGACAACATTGTTGCTTTACAACGTAACTACAACATTGTTGCTACGCAACGTAACTACAACATTGTTACTTCACAACGTAACTACAACATTGTTAATATACAACGTAACTACAACATTGTTGCTTCACAACGTAACTACAAAATTGTTGCTTCACAACGTAACTACAATATTGTTGCTTCACAACGTAACTACAACATTGTTACTTCACAACGTAACTACAGCATTGTTTTAAGTTGCTACACAACGTAACTACAGCATTGTTTTAAGTTGCAACACAACGTAACTACAACATTGTTACTTCACAACCTAACTACAACATTGTTACTTCACAACCTAACTACAACATTGTTACTTCACAAGCTAACTACAACATTGTTACTTCACAACCTAACTACAACATTGTTACTTCACAACGTAACTATAACATTGTTCCTTCACAACAACAACATTGTTCCTTCACTACATAACTACAACATTGTTACTTCACAACGTAACTACAACATTGTTACCTCACAATGTAACTACAACATTGTTTTAAGTTGCTTCACAATGTAACTACAACATTGTTTCAAGTTGCTTCACAACGTAACTACAACATTGTTGCTTCACAACGTAACTACAACATTTTGCTTCACAACGTAACTACAACATTGTGGCTTCACAACGTAACTCCAACATTGTTGCTTCACAACTTAACTACAACATTGTTGCTTCACATTGTAACTACAACATTGTTCCTTCACAACGTAACTACAACATTGTTACTTTACAACGTAACTACAACATTGTTACTTCACAACGTAACTACAATATTGTTACTTCACAATGTAACTACAACATTGTTTTAAGTTGCTTCACAATGTAACTACAACATTGTTTTAAGTTGCTTCACAATGTAACTACAACATTGTTTTAAGTTGCTTCACAACGTAACTACAACATTGTTTTAAGTTGCTTCACAACGTAACTACAACATTGTTTTAAGTTGCTTCACAACGTAACTACAACATTGTTTTAAGTTGCTTCACAACGTAACTACAACATTGTTGCTTCATAACGTAACTACAACATTGTTGCTTCACAACGTAACTACAACATTGTTACTTCACAATGTAACCACAACATTGTTACTTCACAACGTAACTACAACATTGTTCCTTCACAACATAACTACAACATTGTTACTTCACAACGTAACTACAACATTGTTACTTCACAATGTAACCACAACATTGTTACTTCACAACGTAACTACAACATTGTTCCTTCACAACATAACTACAACATTGTTACTTCACAATGTAACTACAACATTGTTTTAAGTTGCTTCACAATGTAACTACAACATTGTTTTAAGTTGCTTCACAATGTAACTACAACATTGTTTTAAGTTGCTTCACAATGTAACTACAACATTGTTTTAAGTTGCTTCACAACGTAACTACAACATTGTTTTAAGTTGCTTCACAACGTAACTACAACATTGTTTTAAGTTGCTTCACAACGTAACTACAACATTGTTTTAAGTTGCTTCACAACGTAACTACAACATTGTTGCTTCACAACGTAACTACAACATTGTTACTTCACAACGTAACTACAACATTGTTACTTCACAACGTAACTACAACATTCTTACTTAATGTAACTACAACATTGTTTTAAGTTGCTTCACAACATATCTAAAACATTGTTACTTCACAACGTAACTACAACATTGTTTTAAATTGCTTCACAACATAACTACAACATTGTTACTTCACAACGTAACTACAACATTGTTACTTAATGTAACTACAACATTGCTTTAAGTTACTTCACAACGTAACTACATAATTGTTACTTAACATAACTACAACATTGTTTTAAGTTGCTTCACAACACAACTACAACATTGTTGCTTCACAACGTAACTACAACATTGTTGTTTCGCAACGTAACTACAACATTGTTGCTTCACAACGTAACTACAACATAATTGCTTCACAACGTAACTGCAACATTGTTGCTTCACAACGTAACTACAACATTGTTGCTTCACAACGTAACTACAACATTTTTGCTTCACAACGTAACTACAATATTGTGGCTTCACAACGTAACTACAACATTGTTGCTTCACATTGTAACTACAACATTGTTCCTTCACAACGTAACTACAACATTGTTACTTTACAATGTAACTACAATATTGTTACTTCACAATGTAACTACAACATTGTTTTAAGTTGCTTCACAATGTAACTACAACATTGTTTTAAGTTGCTTCACAACGTAACTACACCATTGTTTTAAGTTGCTTCACAACGTAACTACAACATTGTTTTAAGTTGCTTCACAACGTAACTGCAACATTGTTTTAAGTTGCTTCACAACGTAACTACAACATTGTTTTAAGTTGATTCACAACGTAACTACAACATTGTTGCTTCACAACGTAACTACAACATTGTTACTTCACAACGTAACTACAACATTGTTACTTCACAACGTAACTACAACATTCTTACTTAATGTAACTACAACATTGTTTTAAGTTACTTCACAACATATCTACAACATTGTTACTTCACAACGTAACTACAACATTGTTTTAAATTGCTTCACAACATAACTACAACATTGTTACTTCACAACGTAACTACAACATTGTTACTTAATGTAACTACAACATTGCTTTAAGTTACTTCACAACGTAACTACATAATTGTTACTTAACATAACTACAACATTGTTTTAAGTTGCTTCACAACACAACTACAACATTGTTGCTTCACAACATAACTACAACATTGTTGTTTCGCAACGTAACTACAACATTGTTGCTTCACAACGTAACTACAACATAATTGCTTCACAACGTAACTGCAACATTGTTGCTTCACAACGTAACTACAACATTGTTGCTTCACAACGTAACTACAACATTTTTGCTTCACAACGTAACTACAATATTGTGGCTTCACAACGTAACTACAACATTGTTGCTTCACATTGTAACTACAACATTGTTCCTTCACAACGTAACTACAACATTGTTACTTTACAACGTAACTACAATATTGTTACTTCACAATGTAACTACAACATTGTTTTAAGTTGCTTCACAATGTAACTACAACATTGTTTTAAGTTGCTTCACAACGTAACTACACCATTGTTTTAAGTTGCTTCACAACGTAACTACAACATTGTTTTAAGTTGCTTCACAACGTAACTGCAACATTGTTTTAAGTTGCTTCACAACGTAACTACAACATTGTTTTAAGTTGATTCACAACGTAACTACAACATTGTTGCTTCACAACGTAACTACAACATTGTTACTTCACAACGTAACTACAACATTGTTCCTTCACATTGTAACTACAACATTGTTCCGTCACAACGTAACTACAGCATTGTTTAAAGTTGCTTCACAACGTAACTACAACACTGTTTCTTCACAACGTAACTACAACATTGTTTTAAGTTGCTTCACAACGTAACTACAACATTGTTTTAAGTTGCTTCACAACGTAACTACAACATTGTTGCTTCACAACGTAATTAAAATATTGTTACTTCACAACGTTACTAAAACATTGTTACTTCACAACGTCACTACAATGTTACTTAACAACGTAACTACAACATTGTTACTTCACAACGTAACTATAACATTGTTCCTTCACAACGTAACTACATCATTGTTCCTTCACAACGTAACTACAACATTGTTACTTCACAACGTAACTACAATATTGTTACTTCACAATGTATCTACAACATTGTTTTAAGTTGCTACACAACGTAACTACAACATTGTTTTAAGATGCTACACAACGTAACTACAGCATTGTTTTAAGATGCTACACAACGTAACTACAGCATTGTTTTAAGTTGCTACACAACGTAACGACAACATTGTTACTTCACAACGTAACTACAACATTGTTAATTCACAACGTAATTACAACATTGTTACTTCACAACGTAACTACAACATTGTTACTTCACAACGTAACTACAACATTGTTACTTCACAACGTAACTACAACATTGTTTTAAGTTGCTTCACAACGGAACTACAACATTGTTTTAAGTTTCTTCACAACGTAACTACAATATTGTTTTAAGTTTCTTCACAACGTAACTACAACATTGTTTTAAGTTTCTTCACAACGTAACTACAACATTGTTTTAAGTTGCTTCACAACGTAACTACAACATTGTTTTAAGTTGCTTCACAATGTAACTGCAACATTGTTTTAAGTTGCTTCACAATGTAACTACAACATTCTTTTACGTTGCTTCACAACGTAACTACAACATTCTTTTAAGTTGCTTCACAACGTAACTACAACATTGTTTTAAGTTGCTTCACAACGTAACTAAAACATTGTTTTAAGCTGCTTCACAACGTAACTACAACATTGTTACTTCAAAACGTAACTACAACATTGTTACTTCACAACGTAACTACAACATTGTTGCTTCACAACATAACTACAACATTGTTGCTTCACAACGTAAATACAACATTGTTACTTCACAACGTAACTACAACATTGTTACTTCACAAAGTAACTACAATATTGTTACTTCATAATGTAACTACAGCATTGTTTTAAGTTGCTACACAACGTAACGACAACATTGTTGCTTTACAACGTAACTACAACATTGTTGCTACGCAACGTAAGTACAACATTGTTACTTCACAACGTAACTACAACATTGTTAATATACAACGTAACTACAAAATTGTTGCTTCACAACGTAACTACAATATTGTTGCTTCACAACATAACTACAACATTGTTACTTCACAACGTAACTACAGCATTGCTTTAAGTTGCTACACAACGTAACTACAGCATTGTTTTAAGTTGCAACACAACGTAACTACAACATTGTTACTTCACAACCTAACTACAACATTGTTACTTCACAACCTAACTACAACAATGTTACTTCACAACCTAACTACAACATTGTTACTTCACAAGCTAACTACAACATTGTTACTTCACAACCTAACTACAACATTGTTACTTCACAACGTAACTACAACATTGTTACTTCACAACGTAACTACAACATTGTTCCTTCACAACAACAACATTGTTCCTTCACTACATAAATACAACATTGTTACTTCACAACGTAACTACAACATTGTTACTTCACAATGTAACTACAACATTGTTTCAAGTTGCTTCACAACGTAACTACAACATTGTTTTAAGTTGCTTCACAACGTAACTACAACATTGTTTTAAGTTGCTTCACAATGTAACTACAACATTGTTTCAAGTTGCTTCACAACGTAACTACAACATTGCTTTAAGTTGCTTCACAACGTAACTACAACATTGTTTTAAGTTGCTTCACAACGTAACTACAACATTGTTTTAAGTTGCTTCACAACGTAACTACAACATTGTTGCTTCACAACGTAACTACAACATTGTTGCTTCACAACGTAACTACAACATTGTTGCTTCACAACGTAACTACAACATTGTTGCTTCACAACGTAACTACAACATTGTTGCTTCACAACGTAACTACAACATTGTTGCTTCACAACGTAACTACAACATTGTTGCTTCACAACGTAACTACAACATTGTTGCTTCACAACGTAACTACAACATTGTTGCTTCACAACGTAACTACAACATTGTTGCTTCACAAAGGAACTACAACATTGTTGCTTCACAACTTAACTACAACATTGTTTTAAGTTGCTTCACAACGTAACTACAACATTGTTGCTTCACAACGTAACTACAACATTTTGCTTCACAACGTAACTACAACATTTTGCTTCACAACGTAACTACAACATTGTGGCTTCACAACGTAACTCCAACATTGTTGCTTCACAACTTAACTACAACATTGTTACTTAATGTAACTACAACATTGTTTTAAGTTGCTTCACAACATAACTACAACATTGTTGCTTCACAACGTAACTACAACATTGTTGTTTCACAACGTAACTACAACATTGTTGCTTCACAACGTAACTACAACATAATTGCTTCACAACGTAACTGCAACATTGTTGCTTCACAACGTAACTGCAACATTGTTGCTTCACAACGTAACTACAACATTGTTGCTTCACAACGTAACTACAACATTTTGCTTCACAACGTAACTACAACATTGTGGCTTCACAACGTAACTCCAACATTGTTGCTTCACAACTTAACTACAACATTGTTGCTTCACATTGTAACTGCAACATTGTTCCTTCACAACGTAACTACAACATTGTTACTTTACAACATAACTACAACATTGTAACTTCACAACGTAACTACAATATTGTTACTTCACAATGTAACTACAACATTGTTTTAAGTTTCTTCACAATGTAACTACAACATTGTTTTAAGTTGCTTCACAATGTAACTACAACATTGTTTTAAGTTGCTTCACAACGTAACTACAACATTGTTTTAAGTTGCTTCACAACGTAACTACAACATTGTTTTAAGTTGCTTCACAACGTAACTACAACATTGTTTTAAGTTGCTTCACAACGTAACTACAACATTGTTTTAAGTTGCTTCACAACGTAACTACAACATTGTTTTAAGTTGCTACACAACGTAACGACAACATTGTTGCTTTACAACGTAACTACAACATTGTTGCTACGCAACGTAACTACAACATTGTTACTTCACAACGTAACTACAACATTGTTAATATACAACGTAACTACAACATTGTTGCTTCACAACGTAACTACAAAATTATTGCTTCACAACGTAACTACAATATTGTTGCTTCACAACGTAACTACAACATTGTTACTTCACAACGTAACTACAGCATTGTTTTAAGTTGCTACACAACATAACTACAGCATTGTTTTAAGTTGCAACACAACGTAACTATAACATTGTTACTTCACAACCTAACTACAACATTGTTACTTCACAACCTAACTACAACATTGTTACTTCACAACCTAACTACAACATTGTTACTTCACAAGCTAACTACAACATTGTTACTTCACAACCTAACTACAACATTGTTACTTCACAACGTAACTACAACATTGTTACTTCACAACGTAACTACAACATTGTTCCTTCACAACAACAACATTGTTCCTTCACTACATAACTACAACATTGTTACTTCACAACGTAACTACAACATTGTTACTTCACAATGTAACTACAACATTGCTTTAAGTTGCTTCACAATGTAACTACAACATTGTTTCAAGTTGCTTCACAACGTAACTACAACATTGTTGCTTCACAACGTAACTACAACATTTTGCTTCACAACGTAACTACAACATTGTGGCTTCACAACGTAACTCCAACATTGTTGCTTCACAACTTAACTACAACATTGTTGCTTCATATTGTAACTACAACATTGTTCCTTCACAACGTAACTACAACATTGTTACTTTACAACGTAACTACAACATTGTTACTTCACAACGTAACTACAATATTGTTACTTCACAATGTAACTACAACATTGTTTTAAGTTGCTTCACAATGTAACTACAACATTGTTTTAAGTTGCTTCACAATGTAACTACAACATTGTTTTAAGTTGCTTCACAACGTAACTACAACATTGTTTTAAGTTGCTTCACAACGTAACTACAACATTGTTTTAAGTTGCTTCACAACGTAACTACAACATTGTTTTAAGTTGCTTCACAACGTAACTACAACATTGTTGCTTCACAACGTAACTACAACATTGTTGCTTCACAACGTAACTACAACATTGTTGCTTCACAACGTAACTACAACATTGTTGCTTCACAACTTAACTACAACATTGTTTTAAGTTGCTTCACAACGTAACTACAACATTGTTTCTTCACAACGTAACTACAACATTTTGCTTCACAACGTAACTACAACATTTTGCTTCACAACGTAACTACAACATTGTGGCTTCACAACGTAACTCCAACATTGTTGCTTCACAACTTAACTACAACATTGTTGCTTCACATTGTAACTACAACATTGTTCCTTCACAACGTAACTACAACATTGTTACTTTACAACGTAACTACAACATTGTTACTTCACAACGTAACTACAATATTGTTACTTCACAATGTAACTACAACATTGTTTTAAGTTGCTTCACAATGTAACTACAACATTGTTTTAAGTTGCTTCACAACGTAACTACAACATTGTTTTAAGTTGCTTCACAACGTAACTACAACATTGTTTTAAGTTGCTTCACAACGTAACTACAACATTGTTTTAAGTTGCTTCACAACGTAACTACAACATTGTTTTAAGTTGCTTCACAACGTAACTACAACATTGTTTTAAGTTGCTTCACAACGTAACTACAACATTGTTTTAAGTTGCTTCACAACGTAACTACAACATTGTTTTAAGTTGCTACACAACGTAACTACAACATTGTTTTAAGCTGCTTCACAACGTAACAACAACATTGTTTTAGGTTGCTTATTAACGTAACTACAACATTGTTGCTTCACAACGTAACTATAACATTGTTGCTTCATACCATAACTACAACATTGTTGCTTTACAACGTAATTACAACATTGTTGCTTCACAACGTAACTACAACATTGTTGCTTTACAACGTAACTACAACATTGTTGCTTTACAACGTAACTACAACATTGTTGGTTCACAACGTAACTACAACATTGTTGCTTCACAACGTAACTACAACATTGTTGCTTCACAACGTAACTACAACATTGTTGCTTCACAACGTAACTACAACATAATTGCTTCACAACGTAACTACAACATAATTGCTTCACAACGTAACTACAACATTGTTGCTTCACAACGTAACTACAGCATTGTTTAAAGTTGCTTCACAACGTAACTACAACATTGTTGCTTCACAACGTAATTAAAATATTGTTACTTCACAACGTTACTAAAACATTGTTACTTCACAACGTCACTACAATGTTACTTCACAACGTAACTACAACATTGTTCCTTCACATTGTAACTACAACATTGTTCCTTCACAACGTAACTACAGCATTGTTTAAAGTTGCTTCACAACGTAACTACAACACTGTTTCTTCACAACGTAACTACAACATTGTTTTAAGTTGCTTCACAACGTAACTACAACATTGTTGCTTCACAACGTAATTAAAATATTGTTACTTCACAACGTTACTAAAACATTGTTACTTCACAACGTCACTACAATGTTACTTCACAACGTAACTACAACATTGTTACTTCACAACGTAACTACAACATTGTTGCTTCACAACGTAACTACAACATTGTTGCTTCACAACGTAACTACAACATTGTTGCTTCACAACGTAACTACAACATTGTTGCTTCACAACGTAACTACAACATTGTTGCTTCACAACTTAACTACAACATTGTTTTAAGTTGCTACACAACGTAACTACAACATTGATACTTCACTACGTATCTGCAACATTGTTACGTCACAACGTAACTACAATATTGTTACTTCACAATGTAACTACAACATTGTTTCTTCACAACGTAACTACAACATTGTTACTTCACAATGTAACTACAACATTGTTGCTTCACAACGTAACTACAACATTGTTGCTTCATACCATAACTACAACATTGTTGCTTTACAATGTAACTACAACATTGTTGCTTCACGACGTAACTACAACATTGTTACTTCACAACGTAACTACAACATTGTTGCTTCACAACGTAACTATAACATTGTTGCTTCACAACGTAACTACAACATTGTTGCTTCACAACGTAACTACAACATTGTTACTTCACAATGTAACTACAGCATTGTTTTAAGTTGCTACACAACGTAACTACAGCATTGTTACACAACGTAATGACAACATTGTTACTTCACAACGTAACTACAACATTGTTACTTCACAACGTAACTACAACATTGTTACTTCACAACGTAACTGCAACATTGTTACTTAATGTAACTATAACATTGTTTTAAGTTGCTTCACAACATAACTACAACATTGTTACTTCACAACGTAACTACAACATTGTTTTAAATTGCTTCACAACATAACTACAACATTGTTACTTCACAACGTAACTACAACATTGTTTTAAGTTGCTTCACAACGTAACTACAACATTGCTTTAAGTTGCTTCACAACGTAACTACATCATTGTTACTTAACATAACTACAACATTGTTTTAAATTGCTTCACAACATAACTACAACATTGTTGCTTCACAACGTAACTACAACATTGTTACTTCACAATGTAACTACAGCATTGTTTTAAGTTGCTACACAACGTAACTACAACATTGTTTTAAGTTGCTAAACAACGTAACTACAGCATTGTTACACAACGTAACGACAACATTGTTACTTCACAACGTAACTACAACATTGTTACTCACAACGTAACTACAACATTGTTACTTCACAATGTAACTGCAACATTGTTACTTAATGTAACTATAACATTGTTTTAAGTTGCTTCACAACATAACTACAACATTGTTACTTCACAACGTAACTACAACATTGTTTTAAATTGCTTCACAACATAACTACAACATTGTTACTTCACAACGTAACTACAACATTGTTGCTTCACAACGTAACTACAACATTGCTTTAAGTTGCTTCACAACGTAACTACATCATTGTTACTTAACATAACTACAACATTGTTTTAAGTTGCTTAACAACACAACGACAACAATGTTGCTTCACAACGTAACTACAACATTGTTACTTCACAATGTAACTACAGCATTGTTTTAAGTTGCTACACAACGTAACTACAACATTGTTTTAAGTTGCTACACAACGTAACTACAGCATTGTTACACAACGTAACGACAACATTGTTACTTCACAATGTAACTACAACATTGTTACTTCACAACGTAACTACAACATTGTTACTTCACAACGTAACTGCAACATTGTTACTTAATGTAACTATAACATTGTTTTAAGTTGCTTCACAACATAACTACAACATTGTTACTTCACAACGTAACTACAACATTGTTTTAAATTGCTTCACAACATAACTACAACATTGTTACTTCACAACGTAACTACATTGTTTTAAGTTGCATCACAATGTAACTTCAACATTGCTTTAAGTTGCTTCACAACGTAACTACATCATTGTTACCTAACATAACTACAACATTGTTTTAAGTTGCTTCACAACACAACTACAACATTGTTGCTTCACAGCGTAACTACAACATTGTTGCTTCACAACGTAACTACAACATTGTTGCTTCATAACGTAACTACAACATAGTTGCTTCACAACGTAACTACAGCATTGTTGCTTCACAACGTAACTACAACATAATTGCTTCACAACGTAACTACAACATTGTTGCTTCACAACGTAACTACAACATTGTTGCTTCACAACGTAACTACAATATTTTGCTTCACAACGTAACTACAACATTGTTGCTTCACAACGTAACTACAACATTGTTTTAAGTTGCTTCACAACGTAACTACAACATTGTTTTAAGTTTCTTCACAACGTAACAACAACATTGTTTTAAGTTTCTTCACAACGTAACTACAACATTGTTTTAAGTTGCTTCACAACATAACTACAACATTGTTTTAAGTTGCTTCACAACGTAACTACAACATTGTTTTAAGTTGCTTCACAACGTAACTACAACATTGTTGCTTCACAACGTAACTACAACATTGTTGTTTCACAACGTAACTACAACATTGTTGCTTCACAACGTAACTACAACATTGTTGCTTCACAATGTAACTACAACATTGTTTTAAGTTGCTACACAACGTAACAACAACATTGATACTTCACTACGTATCTACAACATTGTTACGTCACAAAGTAACTACAATATTGTTACTTCACAATGTAACTACAACATTGTTTCTTTACAACGTAACTACAACATTGTTACTTCACAACGTAACTACAACATTGTTACTTCACAACGTAACTACAACATTGTTAATTTACAACGTAACTACAACATTGTTACTTCACAACGTAACTACTACATTGTTACTTCACAACGTAACTACAACATTGTTACTTCACAATGTAACGACAACATTGTTACTTCACAACGTAACTACAACATTGTTACTTCACAACGTAACTACAACATTGTTGCTTCACAACGTAACTACAACATTGTTGCTTCACAACGTAACTACAATATTGTTGCTTCACAACGTAACTACAACATTGCTGCTTCACAATGTAACTACACCATTGTTTTAAGTTGCTTCACAACGTAACTACAACATTGTTTTAAGTTGCTTCACAACGTAACTACAACATTGTTACTTCACAATGTAACTACAGCATTGTTTTAAGTTGCTACACAACGTAACTACAGCATTGTTACAACAACGTAATGACAACATTGTTACTTCACAACGTAACTACAACATTGCTACTTCACAACGTAACTGCAACATTGCTACTTAATGTAACTATAACATTGTTTTAAGTTGCTTCACAACATAACTACAACATTGTTACTTCACAACGTAACTACAACATTGTTTTAAATTGCTTCACAACATAACTACAACATTGTTACTTCACAACGTAACTACAACATTGTTTTAAGTTGCTTCACAACGTAACTACAACATTGCTTTAAGTTGCTTCACAACGTAACTACATCATTGTTACTTAACATAACTACAACATTGTTTTAAGTTGCTTCACAACACAACTACAACATTGTTACTTCACAACGTAACTACAACATTGTTTTAAATTGCTTCACAACATAACTACAACATTGTTACTTCACAACGTAACTACAACATTGTTGCTTCACAACGTAACTACAACATTGCTTTAAGTTGCTTCACAACGTAACTACATCATTGTTACTTAACATAACTACAACATTGTTTTAAGTTGCTTCACAACACAACTACAACATTGTTACTTCACAACGTAACTACAACATTGTTACTTCACATTGTAACTACAGCATAGTTTTAAGTTGCTACACAACGTAACTACAACATTGTTTTAAGTTGCTACACAACGTAACTACAGCATTGTTACACAACGTAACGACAACATTGTTACTTCACAACGTAACTACAACATTGTTACTTCACAACGTAACTACAACATTGTTACTTCACAACGTAACTGCAACATTGTTACTTAATGTAACTATAACATTGTTTTAAGTTGCTTCACAACATAACTACAACATTGTTACTTCACAACGTAACTACAACATTGTTTTAAATTGCTTCACAACATAACTACAACATTGTTACTTCACAACGTAACTACATTGTTTTAAGTTGCTTCACAACGTAACTTCAACATTGCTTTAAGTTGCTTCACAACGTAACTACATCATTGTTACCTAACATAACTACAACATTGTTTTAAGTTGCTTCACAACACAACTACAACATTGTTGCTTCACAACGTAACTACAACATTGTTGCTTCACAACGTAACTACAACATTGTTGCTTCATAACGTAACTACAACTTTGTTGCTTCACAACGTAACTACAGCATTGTTGCTTCACAACGTAACTACAACATAATTGCTTCACAACGTAACTACAACATTGTTGCTTCACAACGTAACTACAACATTGTTGCTTCACAACGTAACTACAACATTTTGCTTCACAACGTAACTACAACATTGTTGCTTCACAACGTAACTACAACATTGTTTTAAGTTGCTTCACAACGTAACTACAACATTGTTTTAAGTTTCTTCACAACGTAACAACAACATTGTTTTAAGTTTCTTCACAACGTAACTACAACATTGTTTTAAGTTTCTTCACAACGTAACTACAACATTGTTTTAAGTTGCTTCACAACATAACTACAACATTGTTTTAAGTTGCTTCACAACGTAACTACAACATTGTTTTAAGTTGCTTCACAACGTAACTACAACATTGTTTAAAGTTGCTTCACAACTTAACAACAACATTGTTGCTTCACAACGTAACTACAACATTGTTGTTTCACAACGTAACTACAACATTGTTTCTTTACAACGTAACTACAACATTGTTACTTCACAACGTAACTACAACATTGTTACTTCACAACGTAACTACAACATTGTTACTTCACAATATAACGACAACATTGTTACTTCACAACGTAACTACAACATTGTTACTTCACAACGTAACTACAACATTGTTACTTCACAACGTAACTACAACATTGTTACTTCACAATATAACGACAACATTGTTACTTCACAACGTAACTACAACATTGTTACTTCACAACGTAACTACAACATTGTAGCTTCACAACGTAACTACAATATTGTTGCTTCACAACGTAACAACAATATTGTTGCTTCACAACGTAACTACAATATTGTTGCTTCACAACGTAACTACAACATTGCTGCTTCACAATGTAACTACAACATTGTTTTAAGTTGCTTCACAACGTAACTACAACATTGTTTTAAGTTGCTTCACAACGTAACTACAACATTGTTTTAAGTTGCTTCACAACGTAACTACAACATTGTTTTAAGTTGCTTCACAACGTAACTACAACATTGTTTTAAGTTGCTTCACAACGTAACTACATCATTGTTACTTAACATAACTACAACATTGTTGCTTTACAACGTAACTACAACATTGTTGCTTCACAACGTAATTACAACATTGTTACTTCACAACCTAACTACAACATTGTTGCTTCACAACGTAACTACAACAGTGTTGCTTCACAACGTAACTACAACATTGTTACTTCACAACGTACCTACAGCATTGTTTTAAGTTGCTACACAACGTAACTACATCATTGTTTTAAGTTGCTTCACAATGTAACTACAACATTGTTTTAAGTTTGCTTCACAACGTAACTACAACATTGTTTTAAGTTGCTTCACAACATAACTACAACATTGTTTTAAGTTGCTTCACAACGTAACTACAACATTGTTTTAAGTTGCTTCACAACGTAACTACAACATTGTTTTAAGTTGCTTCACAACTTAACTACAACATTGTTGCTTCACAACGTAACTACAACTTTGTTGTTTCACAACGTAACTACAACATTGTTGCTTCACAACGTAACTACAACATTGTTGCTTCACAATGTAACTACAACATTGTTTTAAGTTGCTACACAACGTAACAACAACATTGATACTTCACTACGTATCTACAACATTGTTACGTCACAACGTAACTACAACATTGTTTCTTTACAACGTAACTACAACATTGTTACTTCACAACGTAACTACAACATTGTTACTTCACAACGTAACTACAACATTGTTAATTTACAACGTAACTACAACATTGTTACTTCACAACGTAACTACAACATTGTTACTTCACAACGTAACTACATCATTGTTTTAAGTTGCTTCACAATGTAACTACAACATTGTTTTAAGTTTGCTTCACAACGTAACTACAACATTGTTTCAAGTTGCTTCACAACGTAACTACAACATTGTTTTAAGCTGCTTCACAACGTAACTACAACATTGTTTTAAGCTGCTACACAACGTAACTACAACAATGTTTTAACTTGCTTCACAACGTACCTACAACATTGTTTTAACTTGCTTCACAACGTAACTACAACATTGTTTTACGTTGCTTCACAACGTAACTACAACATTGTTTAAAGTTGCTTCACAACGTAACTACAACATTGTTTTAAGTTGCTTCACAACGTAACTACAACATTGTTTTAAGTTGCTTCACAACGTAAATACAACATTGTTTTAAGTTGCTTCACAACGTAACTACAACATTGTTGCTTCATACCATAACTACAACATTGTTGCTTTACAACGTAACTACAACATTGTTGCTTCACAACGTAACTACAACATTGTTACTTCACAACGTAACTACAACATTGTTGCTTCACAACGTAACTACAACATTGTTGCTTCACAACGTAACTACAACATTGTTGCTTCACAACGTAACTACAACATTGTTACTTCACAACGTAACTACAGCATTGTTTTAATTTGCTACACAACGTAACTACAGCATTGTTTTAAGTTGCTAAACAACGTAACTACAGCATTGTTTAAAGTTGCTATACAATGTAACGACAACATTGATACTTCACTACGTATCTACAACATTGTTACATCACAACGTAACTACAACATTGTTTCTTTACAACGTAACTACAACATTGTTACTTCACAACGTAACTACAACATTGTTACTTCACAACGTAACTACAACATTGTTAATTTACAACGTAACTACAACATTGTTACTTCACAACGTAACTACAACATTGTTACTTCACAACGTAACTACAACATTGTTACTTCACAATGTAACGACAACATTGTTACTTCACAACGTAACTACAACATTGTTACTTCACAACGTAACTACAACATTGTAGCTTCACAACTTAACTACAATATTGTTGCTTCACAACGTAACTACAATATTGTTGCTTCACAACGTAACTACAATATTGTTGCTTCACAACGTAACTACAACATTGCTGCTTCACAATGTAACTACAACATTGTTTTAAGTTGCTTCACAACGTAACTACAACATTGTTTTAAGTTGCTTCACAACGTAACTACAACATTGTTTTAAGTTGCTTCACAACGTAACTACAACATTGTTTTAAGTTGCTTCACAACGTAACTACAACATTGTTTTAAGTTGCTTCACAACGTAACTACATCATTGTTACTTAACATAACTACAACATTGTTGCTTTACAACGTAACTACAACATTGTTGCTTCACAACGTAATTACAACATTGTTACTTCACAACCTAACTACAACATTGTTGCTTCACAACGTAACTACAACAGTGTTGCTTCACAACGTAACTACAACATTGTTACTTCACAACGTACCTACAGCATTGTTTTAAGTTGCTACACAACGTAACTACATCATTGTTTTAAGTTGCTTCACAATGTAACTACAACATTGTTTTAAGTTTGCTTCACAACGTAACTACAACATTGTTTTAAGTTGCTTCACAACATAACTACAACATTGTTTTAAGTTGCTTCACAACGTAACTACAACATTGTTTTAAGTTGCTTCACAACGTAACTACAACATTGTTTTAAGTTGCTTCACAACTTAACTACAACATTGTTGCTTCACAACGTAACTACAACATTGTTGTTTCACAACGTAACTACAACATTGTTGCTTCACAACGTAACTACAACATTGTTGCTTCACAATGTAACTACAACATTGTTTTAAGTTGCTACACAACGTAACAACAACATTGATACTTCACTACGTATCTACAACATTGTTACGTCACAACGTAACTACAACATTGTTTCTTTACAACGTAACTACAACATTGTTACTTCACAACGTAACTACAACATTGTTACTTCACAACGTAACTACAACATTGTTAATTTACAACGTAACTACAACATTGTTACTTCACAACGTAACTACAACATTGTTACTTCACAACGTAACTACATCATTGTTTTAAGTTGCTTCACAATGTAACTACAACATTGTTTTAAGTTTGCTTCACAACGTAACTACAACATTGTTTCAAGTTGCTTCACAACGTAACTACAACATTGTTTTAAGCTGCTTCACAACGTAACTACAACATTGTTTTAAGCTGCTACACAACGTAACTACAACATTGTTTTAACTTGCTTCACAACGTACCTACAACATTGTTTTAACTTGCTTCACAACGTAACTACAACATTGTTTTACGTTGCTTCACAACGTAACTACAACATTGTTTAAAGTTGCTTCACAACATAACTACAACATTGTTTTAAGTTGCTTCACAACGTAACTACAATATTGTTTTAAGTTGCTTCACAACGTAAATACAACATTGTTTTAAGTTGCTTCACAACGTAACTACAACATTGTTGCTTCATACCATAACTACAACATTGTTGCTTTACAACGTAACTACAACATTGTTGCTTCACAACGTAACTACAACATTGTTACTTCACAACGTAACTACAACATTGTTGCTTCACAACGTAACTACAACATTGTTGCTTCACAACGTAACTACAACATTGTTGCTTCACAACGTAACTACAACATTGTTACTTCACAACGTAACTACAGCATTGTTTTAATTTGCTACACAACGTAACTACAGCATTGTTTTAAGTTGCTAAACAACGTAACTACAGCATTGTTTAAAGTTGCTATACAATGTAACGACAACATTGTTACTTCACAACGTAACTACAACATTGTTAATTTACAACGTAACTACAACATTGTTACTTCACAACGTAACTGCAACATTGTTACTTCACAACGTAACTACAAAATTGTTACTTCACAACGTAACTACAACATTGTTTTAAGTTGCTTCACAACGTAACTACAACATTGTTTTAAGTTGCTTCACAACATAACTACAACATTGTTTTAAGTTGCTTCACAACGTAACTAAAACATTGTTTTAAGTTGCTTCACAACGTAACTAAAACATTGTTTTAAGTTGCTTCACAACGTAACTACAACATTGTTGCTTCACAACGTAACTACAACATTGTTGCTTCACAACGTAACTACAACATTGTTGCTTCACAACGTAACTACAACATTGTTGCTTCACAACGTAACTACAACATTGTTGCTTCACAATGTAACTACAATATTGTTTTAAGTTGCTACACAACGTAACAACAACATTGATACTTCACTACGTATCTACAACATTGTTACGTCACAACGTAACTACAAAATTGTTACTTCACAATGTAACTACAACATTGTTACTTCACAACGTAACTACAACATTGTTACTTCACAACGTAACTTCAACATTGTTACTTCACAACGTAACTACAACATTGTTACTTCACAACGTAACTACAACATTGTTGCTTCACAACGTAACTACAACATTGTTGCTTCACAACGTAACTACAACAGTGTTGCTTCACAACGTAACTACAACATTGTTACTTCACAACGTAACTACAGCATTGTTTTAAGTTGCTACACAACGTAACTACAACATTGTTACTTCACAATGTAACTACAACATTGTTACTTCACATTGTAACTACAGCATAGTTTTAAGTTGCTACACAACGTAACTACAACATTGTTTTAAGTTGCTACACAACGTAACTACAGCATTGTTACACAACGTAACGACAACATTGTTACTTCACAACGTAACTACAACATTGTTACTTCACAACGTAACTACAACATTGTTACTTCACAACGTAACTGCAACATTGTTACTTAATGTAACTATAACATTGTTTTAAGTTGCTTCACAACATAACTACAACATTGTTACTTCACAACGTAACTACAACATTGTTTTAAATTGCTTCACAACATAACTACAACATTGTTACTTCACAACGTAACTACATTGTTTTAAGTTGCTTCACAACGTAACTTCAACATTGCTTTAAGTTGCTTCACAACGTAACTACATCATTGTTACCTAACATAACTACAACATTGTTTTAAGTTGCTTCACAACACAACTACAACATTGTTGCTTCACAACGTAACTACAACATTGTTGCTTCACAACGTAACTACAACATAATTGCTTCACAACGTAACTACAACATTGTTGCTTCACAACGTAACTACAACATTGTTGCTTCACAACGTAACTACAACATTTTGCTTCACAACGTAACTACAACATTGTTGCTTCACAACGTAACTACAACATTGTTTTAAGTTGCTTCACAACGTAACTACAACATTGTTTTAAGTTTCTTCACAACGTAACAACAACATTGTTTTAAGTTTCTTCACAACGTAACTACAACATTGTTTTAAGTTTCTTCACAACGTAACTACAACATTGTTTTAAGTTGCTTCACAACATAACTACAACATTGTTTTAAGTTGCTTCACAACGTAACTACAACATTGTTTTAAGTTGCTTCACAACGTAACTACAACATTGTTTAAAGTTGCTTCACAACTTAACAACAACATTGTTGCTTCACAACGTAACTACAACATTGTTGTTTCACAACGTAACTACAACATTGTTTCTTTACAACGTAACTACAACATTGTTACTTCACAACGTAACTACAACATTGTTACTTCACAACGTAACTACAACATTGTTACTTCACAATATAACGACAACATTGTTACTTCACAACGTAACTACAACATTGTTACTTCACAACGTAACTACAACATTGTTACTTCACAATATAACGACAACATTGTTACTTCACAACGTAACTACAACATTGTTACTTCACAACGTAACTACAACATTGTAGCTTCACAACGTAACTACAATATTGTTGCTTCACAACGTAACTACAATATTGTTGCTTCACAACGTAACTACAATATTGTTGCTTCACAACGTAACTACAACATTGCTGCTTCACAATGTAACTACAACATTGTTTTAAGTTGCTTCACAACGTAACTACAACATTGTTTTAAGTTGCTTCACAACGTAACTACAACATTGTTTTAAGTTGCTTCACAACGTAACTACAACATTGTTTAAAGTTGCTTCACAACTTAACAACAACATTGTTGCTTCACAACGTAACTACAACATTGTTGTTTCACAACGTAACTACAACATTGTTTCTTTACAACGTAACTACAACATTGTTACTTCACAACGTAACTACAACATTGTTACTTCACAACGTAACTACAACATTGTTACTTCACAATATAACGACAACATTGTTACTTCACAACGTAACTACAACATTGTTACTTCACAACGTAACTACAACATTGTTACTTCACAATATAACGACAACATTGTTACTTCACAACGTAACTACAACATTGTTACTTCACAACGTAACTACAACATTGTAGCTTCACAACGTAACTACAATATTGTTGCTTCACAACGTAACTACAATATTGTTGCTTCACAACGTAACTACAATATTGTTGCTTCACAACGTAACTACAACATTGCTGCTTCACAATGTAACTACAACATTGTTTTAAGTTGCTTCACAACGTAACTACAACATTGTTTTAAGTTGCTTCACAACGTAACTACAACATTGTTTTAAGTTGCTTCACAACGTAACTACAACATTGTTTTAAGTTGCTTCACAACGTAACTACAACATTGTTTTACGTTGCTTCACAACGTAACTACATCATTGTTACTTAACATAACTACAACATTGTTGCTTTACAACGTAACTACAACATTGTTGCTTCACAACGTAATTACAACATTGTTACTTCACAACCTAACTACAACATTGTTGCTTCACAACGTAACTACAACAGTGTTGCTTCACAACGTAACTACAACATTGTTACTTCACAACGTACCTACAGCATTGTTTTAAGTTGCTACACAACGTAACTACATCATTGTTTTAAGTTGCTTCACAATGTAACTACAACATTGTTTTAAGTTTGCTTCACAACGTAACTACAACATTGTTTTAAGTTGCTTCACAACATAACTACAACATTGTTTTAAGTTGCTTCACAACGTAACTACAACATTGTTTTAAGTTGCTTCACAACGTAACTACAACATTGTTTTAAGTTGCTTCACAACTTAACTACAACATTGTTGCTTCACAACGTAACTACAACTTTGTTGTTTCACAACGTAACTACAACATTGTTGCTTCACAACGTAACTACAACATTGTTGCTTCACAATGTAACTACAACATTGTTTTAAGTTGCTACACAACGTAACAACAACATTGATACTTCACTACGTATCTACAACATTGTTACGTCACAACGTAACTACAACATTGTTTCTTTACAACGTAACTACAACATTGTTACTTCACAACGTAACTACAACATTGTTACTTCACAACGTAACTACAACATTGTTAATTTACAACGTAACTACAACATTGTTACTTCACAACGTAACTACAACATTGTTACTTCACAACGTAACTACATCATTGTTTTAAGTTGCTTCACAATGTAACTACAACATTGTTTTAAGTTTGCTTCACAACGTAACTACAACATTGTTTCAAGTTGCTTCACAACGTAACTACAACATTGTTTTAAGCTGCTTCACAACGTAACTACAACATTGTTTTAAGCTGCTACACAACGTAACTACAACATTGTTTTAACTTGCTTCACAACGTACCTACAACATTGTTTTAACTTGCTTCACAACGTAACTACAACATTGTTTTACGTTGCTTCACAACGTAACTACAACATTGTTTAAAGTTGCTTCACAACGTAACTACAACATTGTTTTAAGTTGCTTCACAACGTAACTACAACATTGTTTTAAGTTGCTTCACAACGTAAATACAACATTGTTTTAAGTTGCTTCACAACGTAACTACAACATTGTTGCTTCATACCATAACTACAACATTGTTGCTTTACAACGTAACTACAACACTGTTGCTTCACAACGTAACTACAACATTGTTACTTCACAACGTAACTACAACATTGTTGCTTCACAACGTAACTACAACATTGTTGCTTCACAACGTAACTACAACATTGTTGCTTCACAACGTAACTACAACATTGTTACTTCACAACGTAACTACAGCATTGTTTTAATTTGCTACACAACGTAACTACAGCATTGTTTTAAGTTGCTAAACAACGTAACTACAGCATTGTTTAAAGTTGCTATACAATGTAACGACAACATTGATACTTCACTACGTATCTACAACATTGTTACATCACAACGTAACTACAACATTGTTTCTTTACAACGTAACTACAACATTGTTACTTCACAACGTAACTACAACATTGTTACTTCACAACGTAACTACAACATTGTTAATTTACAACGTAACTACAACATTGTTACTTCACAACGTAACTACAACATTGTTACTTCACAACGTAACTACAACATTGTTACTTCACAATGTAACGACAACATTGTTACTTCACAACGTAACTACAACATTGTTACTTCACAACGTAACTACAACATTGTAGCTTCACAACTTAACTACAATATTGTTGCTTCACAACGTAACTACAATATTGTTGCTTCACAACGTAACTACAACATTGCTGCTTCACAATGTAACTACAACATTGTTTTAAGTTGCTTCACAACGTAACTACAACATTGTTTTAAGTTGCTTCACAACGTAACTACAACATTGTTTTAAGTTGCTTCACAACGTAACTACAACATTGTTTTAAGTTGCTTCACAACGTAACTACAACATTGTTTTAAGTTGCTTCACAACGTAACTACATCATTGTTACTTAACATAACTACAACATTGTTGCTTTACAACGTAACTACAACATTGTTGCTTCACAACGTAATTACAACATTGTTACTTCACAACCTAACTACAACATTGTTGCTTCACAACGTAACTACAACAGTGTTGCTTCACAACGTAACTACAACATTGTTACTTCACAACGTACCTACAGCATTGTTTTAAGTTGCTACACAACGTAACTACATCATTGTTTTAAGTTGCTTCACAATGTAACTACAACATTGTTTTAAGTTTGCTTCACAACGTAACTACAACATTGTTTTAAGTTGCTTCACAACATAACTACAACATTGTTTTAAGTTGCTTCACAACGTAACTACAACATTGTTTAAAGTTGCTTCACAACGTAACTACAACATTGTTTTACGTTGCTTCACAACGTAACTACAACATTGTTTAAAGTTGCTTCACAACGTAACTACAACATTGTTTTAAGTTGCTTCACAACGTAACTACAACATTGTTTTAAGTTGCTTCACAACGTAAATACAACATTGTTTTAAGTTGCTTCACAACGTAACTACAACATTGTTGCTTCATACCATAACTACAACATTGTTGCTTTACAACGTAACTACAACACTGTTGCTTCACAACGTAACTACAACATTGTTACTTCACAACGTAACTACAACATTGTTGCTTCACAACGTAACTACAACATTGTTGCTTCACAACGTAACTACAACATTGTTGCTTCACAACGTAACTACAACATTGTTACTTCACAACGTAACTACAGCATTGTTTTAATTTGCTACACAACGTAACTACAGCATTGTTTTAAGTTGCTAAACAACGTAACTACAGCATTGTTTAAAGTTGCTATACAATGTAACGACAACATTGATACTTCACTACGTATCTACAACATTGTTACATCACAACGTAACTACAACATTGTTTCTTTACAACGTAACTACAACATTGTTACTTCACAACGTAACTACAACATTGTTACTTCACAACGTAACTACAACATTGTTAATTTACAACGTAACTACAACATTGTTACTTCACAACGTAACTACAACATTGTTACTTCACAACGTAACTACAACATTGTTACTTCACAATGTAACGACAACATTGTTACTTCACAACGTAACTACAACATTGTTACTTCACAACGTAACTACAACATTGTAGCTTCACAACTTAACTACAATATTGTTGCTTCACAACGTAACTACAATATTGTTGCTTCACAACGTAACTACAACATTGCTGCTTCACAATGTAACTACAACATTGTTTTAAGTTGCTTCACAACGTAACTACAACATTGTTTTAAGTTGCTTCACAACGTAACTACAACATTGTTTTAAGTTGCTTCACAACGTAACTACAACATTGTTTTAAGTTGCTTCACAACGTAACTACAACATTGTTTTAAGTTGCTTCACAACGTAACTACATCATTGTTACTTAACATAACTACAACATTGTTGCTTTACAACGTAACTACAACATTGTTGCTTCACAACGTAATTACAACATTGTTACTTCACAACCTAACTACAACATTGTTGCTTCACAACGTAACTACAACAGTGTTGCTTCACAACGTAACTACAACATTGTTACTTCACAACGTACCTACAGCATTGTTTTAAGTTGCTACACAACGTAACTACATCATTGTTTTAAGTTGCTTCACAATGTAACTACAACATTGTTTTAAGTTTGCTTCACAACGTAACTACAACATTGTTTTAAGTTGCTTCACAACATAACTACAACATTGTTTTAAGTTGCTTCACAACGTAACTACAACATTGTTTTAAGTTGCTTCACAACGTAACTACAACATTGTTTTAAGTTGCTTCACAACTTAACTACAACATTGTTGCTTCACAACGTAACTACAACATTGTTGTTTCACAACGTAACTACAACATTGTTGCTTCACAACGTAACTACAACATTGTTGCTTCACAATGTAACTACAACATTGTTTTAAGTTGCTACACAACGTAACAACAACATTGATACTTCACTACGTATCTACAACATTGTTACGTCACAACGTAACTACAACATTGTTTCTTTACAACGTAACTACAACATTGTTACTTCACAACGTAACTACAACATTGTTACTTCACAACGTAACTACAACATTGTTAATTTACAACGTAACTACAACATTGTTACTTCACAACGTAACTACAACATTGTTACTTCACAACGTAACTACATCATTGTTTTAAGTTGCTTCACAATGTAACTACAACATTGTTTTAAGTTTGCTTCACAACGTAACTACAACATTGTTTCAAGTTGCTTCACAACGTAACTACAACATTGTTTTAAGCTGCTTCACAACGTAACTACAACATTGTTTTAAGCTGCTACACAACGTAACTACAACATTGTTTTAACTTGCTTCACAACGTACCTACAACATTGTTTTAACTTGCTTCACAACGTAACTACAACATTGTTTTACGTTGCTTCACAACGTAACTACAACATTGTTTAAAGTTGCTTCACAACATAACTACAACATTGTTTTAAGTTGCTTCACAACGTAACTACAATATTGTTTTAAGTTGCTTCACAACGTAAATACAACATTGTTTTAAGTTGCTTCACAACGTAACTACAACATTGTTGCTTCATACCATAACTACAACATTGTTGCTTTACAACGTAACTACAACATTGTTGCTTCACAACGTAACTACAACATTGTTACTTCACAACGTAACTACAACATTGTTGCTTCACAACGTAACTACAACATTGTTGCTTCACAACGTAACTACAACATTGTTGCTTCACAACGTAACTACAACATTGTTACTTCACAACGTAACTACAGCATTGTTTTAATTTGCTACACAACGTAACTACAGCATTGTTTTAAGTTGCTAAACAACGTAACTACAGCATTGTTTAAAGTTGCTATACAATGTAACGACAACATTGTTACTTCACAACGTAACTACAACATTGTTAATTTACAACGTAACTACAACATTGTTACTTCACAACGTAACTGCAACATTGTTACTTCACAACGTAACTACAAAATTGTTACTTCACAACGTAACTACAACATTGTTTTAAGTTGCTTCACAACGTAACTACAACATTGTTTTAAGTTGCTTCACAACATAACTACAACATTGTTTTAAGTTGCTTCACAACGTAACTAAAACATTGTTTTAAGTTGCTTCACAACGTAACTAAAACATTGTTTTAAGTTGCTTCACAACGTAACTACAACATTGTTGCTTCACAACGTAACTACAACATTGTTGCTTCACAACGTAACTACAACATTGTTGCTTCACAACGTAACTACAACATTGTTGCTTCACAACGTAACTACAACATTGTTGCTTCACAATGTAACTACAACATTGTTTTAAGTTGCTACACAACGTAACAACAACATTGATACTTCACTACGTATCTACAACATTGTTACGTCACAACGTAACTACAATATTGTTACTTCACAATGTAACTACAACATTGTTACTTCACAACGTAACTACAACATTGTTACTTCACAACGTAACTTCAACATTGTTACTTCACAACGTAACTACAACATTGTTACTTCACAACGTAACTACAACATTGTTGCTTCACAACGTAACTACAACATTGTTGCTTCACAACGTAACTACAACAGTGTTGCTTCACAACGTAACTACAACATTGTTACTTCACAACGTAACTACAGCATTGTTTTAAGTTGCTACACAACGTAACTACATTATTGTTTTAAGTTGCTACACAACGTAACTACAGCATTGTTTTAAGTTGCTACACAATGTAACGACAACATTGTTACTTCACAACGTAACTACAACATTGTTAATTTACAACGTAACTACAACATTGTTACTAACACAACGTAACTACAACATTGTTACTTCACAACGTAACTACAACATTGTTGCTTCACAACGTAACTACAACATTGTTGCTTCACAACGTAACTACAACATTGTTGCTTCACAACGTAACTACAACATTGTTGCTTCACAACGTAACTACAACATTGTTGCTTCACAACGTAACTACAACATTGTTGCTTCACAACGTAACTACAACATTGTTGCTTCACAACGTAACTACAACATTGTTGCTTCACAACGTAACTACAACATTGTTGCTTCACAACGTAACTACAACATTGTTGCTTCACAACGTAACTACAACATTGTTGCTTCACAACTTAACTACAACATTGTTGCTTCACAACGTAACTACAACATTGTTGCTTCACAACGTAACTACAACATTGTTGCTTCACAACGTAACTACAACATTGTTGCTTCACAACGTAACTACAACATTGTTGCTTCACAACGTAACTACAACATTGTTGCTTCACAACGTAACTACAACATTGTTGCTTCACAACGTAACTACAACAGTGTTTTAAGTTGCTACACAACGTAACTACAACATTGATACTTCACTACGTATCTACAACATTGTTACTTCACAACGTAACTACAATATTGTTACTTCACAATGTAACTACAACATTGTTTCTTCACAAAGTAACTACAACATTGTTACTTCAGAACGTCACTACAATGTTACTTCACAACGTAACTACAACATTGTTACTTTACAACATAACTACAACATTGTTTCTTCACAACGTAACTATAACATTGTTTTAAGTTGCTACACAACGTAACGACAACATTGTTACTTCACAACGTAACTACAACATTGTTTTAAGTTGCTTCACAACGTAACTACAACATTGTTTTAAGTTGCTTCACAACGTAAATACAACATTGTTTTAAGTTGCTTCACAACGTAAATACAACATTGTTTTAAGTTGCTTCACAACGTAACTACAACATGGTTTTAACTTGCTTCACAACGTAACTACAACATTGTTTTAAGTTGCTTCACAACGTTACTACAACATTGTTTTAAGTTGCTTCACAACGTAACTACAACATTGTTTTAAGTTGCTTCACAACGTAACTACAACATTGTTACTTCACAACGGAACTACAACATTGTTACTTTACAACGTAACTACAACATTGTTTCTTCACAACGTAACTACAACATTTTCTTCACAACGTAACTACAACATTGTTTCTTCACAACGTAACTACAACATTGTTTCTTCACAACGTAACTACAACATTGTTTCTTCACAACGTAACTACAACATTGTTACTTCACAACGTAACTACAATATTGTTACTTCATAATGTAACTACAACATTGTTACTTCACAACGTAACTACAACATTGTTACTTCAAAACGTAACTACAACATAGTTACTTCACAACGTAACTACAACATTGTTACTTCACAACGTAACTACAACATTGTTACTTCACAACGTAACTACAACATTGTTCCTTCACAACGTAACTACAACATTGTTACTTCACAATGTAACTACAACATTGTTTTAAGTTGCTTCACAATGTAACTACAACATTTTTTTAAGTTGCTTCACAACGTAACTACAACATTGTTTTAAGTTGCTTCACAACGTAACTACAACATTGTTTTAAGTTGCTTCACAACGTAACTACAACATTGTTTTAAGTTGCTTCACAACGTAACTACAACATTGTTTTAAGTTGCTTCACAACGTAACTACAACATTGTTGCTTCACAACGTAACTACAACATTGTTACTTCACAATGTAACTACAACATTGTTGCTTCACAACGTAACTACAACATTGTTGCTTCACAACGTAACTACAACATTGTTACTTCACAACGTAACTACAACATTGTTGCTTCACAACGTAACTACAACATTGTTGCTTCAAAACGTAACTACAACATTGTTGCTTCACAACGTAAGTACAACATTGTTACTTCACAATGTAACTACAACATTGTTACTTCACACCGTAACTACAACATTGTTACTTAATGTAACTACAACATTGTTTTAAGTTGCTACATAACGTAACTACAACATTGTTTTAAGTTGCTACACAACGTAACGACAACATTGTTACTTCACAACGTAACTACAACATTGTTACTTCACAACGTAACTACAATATTGTTACTTCACAACGTAACTACAACATTGTTACTTCACACCGTAACTACAACATTGTTACTTAATGTAACTACAACATTGTTTTAAGTTGCTTCACAACATAACTACAACATTGTTACTTCACAACGTAACTACAACATTGTTACTTCACAACGTAACTACAACATTGTTACTTCACAACGTAACTACAACATTGTTACTTCACAACGTAACTACAACATTGTTACTTCACAACGTAACTACAACATTGTTACTTCACAATGTCACTACAATGTTACTATACAACGTCACTGCAATGTTACTTCACAAAGTAACTACAACATTGTTACTTCACAAAGTAACTACAACATTGTTTCTTTACAACGTAACTACAACATTGTTTCTTCACAACGTAACTACAACATTGTTTCTTCACAACGTAACTACAACATTGTTACTTCATAACGTAACTACAACATTGTTACTTCACAACATAACTACAACATTGTTACTTCACAACCTAACTACAACATTGTTACTTCACAACCTAACTACAACATTGTTACTTCACAACCTAACTACAACATTGTTACTTCACAACCTAACTACAACATTGTTACTTCACAACGTAACTACAACATTGTTACTTCACAACGTAACTACAACATTGTTACTTCACAACGTAACTACAACATTGTTCCTTCACAACATAACTACAACATTGTTACTTCACAACGTAACTACAACATTGTTACTTCACAATGTCACTACAACATTGTTTTAAGTTGCTTCACAATGTAACTACAACATTGTTTTAAGTTGCTTCACAACGTAACTACATTCTTTTAAGTTGCTTCACAACGTAACTACAACATTGTTTTAAGTTGCTTCACAACGTAACTACAACATTGTTTTAAGTTGCTTCACAACGTAACAACATCATTGTTGCTTTACAATGTAACTACAACATTGTTGCTTTACAACATAACTACAACATTGTTGCTTCACAACGTAACTACAACATTGTTTCTTCACAACATAACTACAACATTGTTGCTTCACAACGTAACTACAACATTGTTGCTTCACAATGTAACTACAACATTGTTTTAAGTTGCTTCACAACGTAACTACAACATTGTTTGAAGTTGCTTCACAACGTAACTACAACATAGTTTTAAGTTTCTTCACAACGTAACTACAACATTGTTTTAAGTTTCTTCACAACGTAACTACAGCATTGTTTTAAGCTGCTTCACAACGTAACTACCTTGAGGCTACCTTGAGGTGCTTCCGGGGCTTAGTGTCCCCGCGGCCCGGTCGTCGACCAGGCCTCCTGGTTGCTGGACTGATCAACCAGGCTGTTAGACGCGGCTGCTCGCAGCCTGACGTATGAGTCACAGCCTGGTTGATCAGGTATCCTTTGGAGGTGCTTATCCAGTTCTCTCTTGAACACTGTGAGGGGTTTGCCAGTTATGCCCCTTATGTGTAGTGGAAGCGTGTTGAACAGTCTCGGGCCTCTGATGTTGATAGAGTTCTCTCTCAGAGTACCTGTTGCACCTCTGCTTTTCAACGGGGGTATTCTGCACATCCTGCCATGTCTTCTGGTCTCATGTGGTGTTATTTCTGTGTGCAGGTTTGGGACCAGCCCCTCAATTATTTTCCACGTGTAAATTATTATGTATCTCTCCCGCCTGCGCTCAAGGGAGTACAGATTTAGGCTCTTTAGTCGGTCCCAGTAATTTAGATGTTTTACTGAGTGGATTCTAGCAGTAAAGGATCTCTGCACGCTCTCTAGGTCAGCAATTTCTCCAGCTTTGAAAGGGGCTGTCATTGTGTAGCAGTACTCCTCTCTAGAGAGCACAAGCGTTTTGAAAAGTATCATCATCGGTATAGCATCTCTAGTGTGAAAAGTTCTTGTTATCCAACCTGTCATTTTTCTTGCAGTTGTGACGGCTACTTTATTGTGTTCTTTAAAGGTAAGGTCTTCCGACATGAGTACACCCAGGTCCTTTACATTGCCTTTTCGTTCTATGTTATGATTTGCCTGAGTTTTGTACGTGGTTTCTGTTTTTATATTTTCAATTTTTCCGTAGCGCATGAGCTGAAACTTATCCTCGTTGAACACCATATTATTTTCTGTAGCCCATAGAAAGACCTGATCTACATCTGATTGGAGGTTTGCCGTGTCCTCTATGTTGCCAACTCTCATGAAAATCCTAGTGTCATCTGCAAAGGATGATACAGTGCTATAGGTTGTGTTCTGGTCTATGTCCGATATGGGGATGAGAAAAAGTACTGGGGCAAGCACAGTACCCTGGGGGACTGAGCTCTTCACGGTTGATGGGCTGGATTTTATTTTGTTGACTATTACACATTGGGTTCTGTCAGTCAGGAAATTGTAGATCCATCTGCCTATTTTCCCGGTAACTCCTTTTGAACGCATTTTATGTGCAATAACACCATGGTCACATTTATCAAAAGCTTTTGCGAAATCTGTGTAAATTACATCAGCGTTTTGTTTGTCTTCCATAGCATCTAATGCCATATCATAGTGGTCCAGCAACTGCGACAGGCAAGAGCGCCCTGTTCTGAAACCATGTTGTCCGGGGTTATGGAGATGCTGTGATTCCATGAATTTTGTGATTTTACTTCTTAGCACTCTGATGGCAAGATAACGTGTATGGCACTTCCTCCTAACACAACCTCTCTCATTCAGCCTATGGATCAGGGAGTTATCTGTGCTACGAAGAGGTTGTACACCAAAAAAATGCTAAACGAAGTTTTGGTGGTTTTGCCTCTTCCGGAAGATATTGAACTCGGTGTGGATAACAGGGCTAAAAAAAACCTTCAGAATTTGAAGAACTATACAATCAAGGAAGCCATCTATAACTGGGCCAAGGTATGGAGTGAAGTAAAGGAATCGACTTTGAAAAATTCCTGGAAAAAACTCCTCACGTCTACGGTCAGAAATGATGAAGAAATGGATTTTAAAGGATTTACAGATGAAATCCATGGAATGTTTAGAAATGCCGGCGAAAACTTAGAAAGACAGGATGTGGTTGATTGGCTTGAACAAGATGCCAATGATCCAGGATATGGTGTGATGAGTGAAGACGAGATTCTCCAGTCTGTTACTGGTTAGGTGGACGAAGAGGATGAAGAAGGCAGTGAAGAACCAACACCAATGACCACGAAATACAGTACACTCATGACGTATGTTGACGGATTAATAAATTTTTCATCAAATTGTGCTCATCCAGAGGTTGGAAACATGTATCCGTACCTTAGGCGAACAAAAGAGCTGATCATACAACTGGCCAGTGAACACAGAAGGCAAGCAACACTTGATTCATATATGGTACGAAAATCAAACCAAGCGCCTTCAACAAGTGAGGCGGCACGCGCAACCCAAGCGCCTTCAACAAGTGAGGCTGCACGCGCAACCCAAGAGCCTTCAACAAGTGAGGCGGCACACGCAACCCAAGTGCCTTCAACCAGTGAGGCATCCTCAGCAGACAGTGAGAACTAACTTTGCCTAATGAACTGTACAGTAATTTTAAGTGTTAATTTTAGTGTTTTGTTACTATAAGTTATGTAAATTGTCAAGAATTTTTAACTTCAAGATGAGTCATCAATCAAGAAGACGAACAACAAAAAGTTAAGTTGAGGTTTCTAGTTGAATATTTAATAATTATATGTGGCATGTCTATTCAAATTATGTTATTTGTAGTATAAAAATAGTTGGAAATGGTTAGTTTTGGACTCGTAGGTGAAAAAGTACCATTATCCGAAAAACGTGCTAATCCGGCTGGGGGTCCTTCCCATATAGTCCGGATGATCGAGTGTAGACAGTATATCATTAGACTTTGGCACCAGTTAGTGTGAATGTTAGGCCTACCGAGGACCACGGCCAGAACCTGGCCCTCTCGGAGAGACATGAGGAGCAATGGCCTATAGAAAAGCACATGTGATTTTGGAGCATTCTGTATCTGACATCGACCGGGACAGGTACTCAGAAAAATAAGTGCCTCAAAACACACCCCTATTTTGATTAAAACGACGGAAATAGAAAAACGAGTGGACAGAAATCCCCAAATGAAAATGAGCACAGCCCCACAGCGCCGGCGATCCACCCTTCAGTTATTCGGCTGTGATTATAGCATGGTCGTGTGGCTCCAGCTTCAGACACACGCTTGTTGTGCTGTACCTTGAGTCCAGTACTGCTCTTACGGTGGCGTGCAAGCTGGGAGTAATATTCACAGGTCCTCGAGCTGCATGTGCTTAGGGCTTCCTTCCTTGAGTGCCCTGTAAGTACTGTACTGCCCTTGGGGCTTGGGGTTATCTTCCACAAGTCACCTTGGGGTCTGCCTCTGTTGGTCTTTTGCTGCCCGGTGATTGACTGCCCCGAGTGTGTTGGGGGGGGGGGGGGGGTTTCCTCCCTTGTTTACCTTGTGGTAAGTGGTAGTTTTTTCACTGATAAAGGTGCGGAGTGCTGCGCAGGTAATTTTCACCTATAACAGAGGCTGGCTCTGTTCCTCCTGGGTATGTTGTCCTCTTACCAGGTTTTTAATTTCTTTTTGTTTTTGCTTGGTGGGGGTCTGCCTTTGTTTTTCCCCCAGTTATATTAGGGTTGACCTTCGGTTTTCGGTGGTACACCTCGCTTCGCCCCCGTGAGTGGACACGTCCCGGGGATTCAGCTTTAGCAGTTTGTTGGCAGCATTGGGCGCCGGTTAGCAGTACCCTGCCTGGGCTTACCCTTAGCGATGCCAGTCTAGGGGCCCTTGGAAACCCTGGGTGGGGGAGGGGCACGCGGGGTCCAATGGATGTGACCCCTGGGTCCCCTCTTGCTTTGTGGGATTTTGAGAGTTGCTCTGTCCCCTTGTCTCAGGGTGACGCTCATTATTTTTGCCTCCGTAATGCTGCCTGTTGGGTCGGTGACACATTCGACCCTGAGTCCTGCGAGCTTTGTTGCTTGTTTGTGACTCAATTCACCCAATCTACTATTGATATTGTGTGGTTGCATGCGGCTACTGCATTGCAGGATAGGTTAAGGTTATTGCACGTGCTAGGTTGGATGCACTGCCTTAGCAGTGCCTTAACAGTCTTAACAGTGATAAATTTCAGGTACTCAGGTACGGCAAAAATGAGGATCTGAAACATAATACAGGGTACAAAACACAATCGAATCTTCCCATAGTAGAAAAAACATCATGTCAAGGATTTGGGAATAATGATGTCCGACGATCTAACATTTAGGGAGCATAACCAAGCAAATATCGCGTCAGCCAGAAAAATGATCGGATGGATTACGAGAACTTTCAAATCCAGGGATCCCATCACAATAGTTGTACTCTTCAAGTCACTTGTGTTGTCCCGTCTCGAGTACTGCTCAGTACTCACTTCCCCCTTTAGAGCAGGAGAGATTGCTGAAATAGAGGGAATACAGAGAACATATATGGCACGCATAGACGAGATAAAACACCTAAATTATTGGGATCGTCTCAAAGCTCTCCAAATGTATTCTCTAGAAAGGAGAAGAGCGAGATACCAAATAATATACACATGGAAAATACTGGAGGGTCAGGTCCCAAATCTACACAGTAAAATAA